>NW_027489023.1:0-146470 GCF_050948215.1 Halictus rubicundus | reverse complement strand
ATAGAGGATAGGATAGGATAGAGGATAGGATAGGATAGAGGATAGAGATTAGGATGGGATAGAATATATTATAGGATAGAGGATAGGATAGGATAGAGGATAGGATAGGATAGAGGATAGGATAGGATAGACGATAGGATAGGATAGAGGATAGGATATGATAGATGATAGGATAGGATAGAGAAGAGGATAGGATAGGATTGAGGATAGGATAGGATTGAGGATAGGATAGGATAGAGGATAGGAAAGGATAGAGGATACTATAGGATAGAGGATACGATAGGATTGAGGATAGGATAGGAATGAGGATAGGATAGGATTGAGGATAGGATAGGGGATTGGATAGGATGGAGGATAGGATAGGATGGAGGATAGGATAGGATAGGATTGAGGATAGGAGAGGATAGAGGATAGGATAGGATAGTGGATAGGATAGAGGATTGGATAGGATAGAGGATAGGATATGATAGAGGATAGGATAGGATAGAGGATAGGATAGAGAATAGGATAGGATAGAGGATAGGAGAGGATAGAGTATAGAATTGGATTGAGGATAGGATAGGATGGAGGATAGAATAGGATAGAGTAATAGGATAGGATAGAGGATAGGATAAGATAGAGGATAGGATAGAATAGAGGACAGGATAGGATAGAGGATAAGATAGGATAGTGGATAGGATAAGATAGAGGATAGGATAGAATAGAGGACAGGATAGGATAGAGGATAAGATAGGATAGTGGATAGGATAGGATAGAGGACAGGATAGGATAGAGGATAAGGTAGGATAGACGATAGGATAGGATAGAGGATACGATAGGATAGAGGATAGGATATGGTAGGGGATAGAATAGGATTGAGGATAGGATAGGATAGTGGATAGGATAGGATTGAGGATAGGATAGAGGATAGGATAGGATGGAGCATACGATAGAGGATAGGATAGGATAGAGGATAGGATAGGATAGAGGATAGGATTGGATAGAGGATAGGATAGGATAGAGAATTGGATAGGATAGAGGATAGGATAGGATAGAGGATAGGATAGGATAGAGGATAGAGATTAGGATGGGATAGAATATATTATAGGATAGAGGATAGGATAGGATAGAGGATAGGATAGGATAGAGGATAGGATAGGATAGACGATAGGATAGGATAGAGGATAGGATATGATAGATGATAGGATAGGATAGAGAAGAGGATAGGATAGGATTGAGGATAGGATAGGATTGAGGATAGGATAGGATAGAGGATAGGAAAGGATAGAGGATACTATAGGATAGAGGATACGATAGGATTGAGGATAGGATAGGAATGAGGATAGGATAGGATTGAGGATAGGATAGGGGATTGGATAGGATGGAGGATAGGATAGGATAGGATTGAGGATAGGAGAGGATAGAGGATAGGATAGGATAGTGGATAGGATAGAGGATTGGATAGGATAGAGGATAGGATATGATAGAGGATAGGATAGGATATGAGATTGAATAGGATAGAGGATAGGATAGGATAGAAGGATAGAGGATAGGATGGAGGAGAGGGATAGGATAGAGGATAGGATAGAGGATAGGATAGGATTGTGGAGAGGATAGGATAGAGGATAGGATAGGATAGAGGATAGGATAGGATAGAGGATAGGAGAGGATAGAGTATAGAATTGGATTGAGGATAGGATAGGATGGAGGATAGAATAGGATAGAGTATAGGATAGGATAGAGGATAGGATAAGATAGAGGATAGGATAGAATAGAGGACAGGATAGGATAGAGGATAAGGTAGGATAGAGGATAGGATAGGATAGAGGATACGATAGGATAGAGGATAGGATATGGTAGGGGATAGAATAGGATTGAGGATAGGATAGGATAGTGGATAGGATAGGATTGAGGATAGGATAGAGGATAGGATAGGATGGAGCATACGATAGAGGATAGGATAGGATAGAGGATAGGATAGGATAGAGGATAGGATTGGATAGAGGATAGGATAGGATAGAGAATTGGATAGGATAGAGGATAGGATAGGATAGAGGATAGGATAGGATAGAGGATAGAGATTAGGATGGGATAGAATATATTATAGGATAGAGGATAGGATAGGATAGAGGATAGGATAGGATAGAGGATAGGATAGGATAGACGATAGGATAGGATAGAGGATAGGATATGATAGATGATAGGATAGGATAGAGAAGAGGATAGGATAGGATTGAGGATAGGATAGGATTGAGGATAGGATAGGATAGAGGATAGGAAAGGATAGAGGATACTATAGGATAGAGGATACGATAGGATTGAGGATAGGATAGGAATGAGGATAGGATAGGATTGAGGATAGGATAGGGGGATTGGATAGGATGGAGGATAGGATAGGATGGAGGATAGGATAGGATAGGATTGAGGATAGGAGAGGATAGAGGATAGGATAGGATAGTGGATAGGATAGAGGATTGGATAGGATAGAGGATAGGATATGATAGAGGATAGGATAGGATATGAGATTGAATAGGATAGAGGATAGGATAGGATAGAGGATAGGATAGGATGGAGGAGAGGATAGGATAGAGGATAGGATAGAGGATAGGATAGGATTGAGGAGAGGATAGGATAGAGGATAGGATAGGATAGAGGATAGGATAGGATAGAGGATAGGATAGGATAGAGGATAGGAGAGGATAGAGTATAGAATTGGATTGAGGATAGGATAGGATGGAGGATAGAATAGGATAGAGTATAGGATAGGATAGAGGATAGGATAAGATAGAAGATAGGATAGAATAGAGGACAGGATAGGATAGATGATAAGATAGGATAGAGGATAGGATAGGATAGAAAATAGGATAGGATAGAGGATAGGATAGGATAGAGGATAGGATAGGATTGAGGATAGGACAGGATAGTGGATAGGATAGGATAGAGCATACGATAGAGGATAGGATAGGATAGAGGATAGGATAGGACAGAGGATAGGATAGGGGATTGGATAGGATAGAGGATAGAATACGATTGAGGATAGGATAGGATAGAGGATAGGATAGGATGGAGGATAAGATAGGATAGTGGATAGGATAAGATAGAGGATATGATAGAATAGAGGACAGGATAGGACAGAGGATAAGATAGGATAGTGGATAGGATAAGATAGAGGATAGGATAGAATAGAGGACAGGATAGGATAGAGGATAAGATAGGATAGTGGATAGGATAGGATAGAGGACAGGATAGGATAGAGGATAAGGTAGGATAGAGGATAGGATAGGATAGAGGATACGATAGGATAGAGGATAGGATATGGTAGGGGATAGAATAGGATTGAGGATAAGGATAGGATAGGATTGAGGATAGGATAGAGGATAGGATAGGATGGAGCATACGATAGAGGATAGGATAGGATAGAGTATAGGATTGGATTGAGGATAGGATAGGATTTCATAAATGATAGGATAGGATACAGGATAGGATAGAATTGAGGATATGATAGAATTGGGGATAGGATAGCATAGAGGATATTATAGGATAGAGGATAGGATTGGATTGAGGATAGGATAGGATAGAGGATAGAATAGGATAGAGGATAGGATAGGATTGAGGAGAGGATAGGATAGAGGATAGGATAGGATAGGATAGAGGATAGGATAGGATAGAGGATAGGATAGGATGGAGGATAGGATAGGATAGGATTGAGGATAGGATAGGATAGAGGATAGGATAGGATGGTGGATAGGATAGAGGATTGGATAGGATAGAGGATAGGATACGATAGAAGATAGGATACGATAGAGGATAGGATATGATAGAGGATAGGATAGGATATGAGATTGAATAGGATAGAGGATAGGATATGATAGAGGATAGGATAGGATGGAGGAGAGGATAGGATAGAGGATAGGATAGGATTGAGGAGAGGATAGGATAGAGGATAGGATAGGATAGGATAGAGGATATTATAGGATAGAGGATAGGATTGGATAGAGGATAGGATAGGATAGAGAATTGGATAGGATAGAGGATAGGATAGGATAGAGGATAGGATTGGATAGAGGATAGGATAGGATAGAGAATTGGATAGGATAGAGGATAGGATAGGATAGAGGATAGGATAGGGGATTGATAGGATAGAGATTAGGATGGGATAGAATATATTATAGGATAGAGGATAGGAAAGGATAGAGGATACTATAGGATAGAGGATACGATAGGATTGAGGATAGGATAGGAATGAGGATAGGATAGGATTGAGGATAGGATAGGGGATTGGATAGGATGGAGGATAGGATAGGATGGAGGATAGGATAGGATAGGATTGAGGATAGGATAGGATAGAGGATAGGATAGGATAGTGGATAGGATAGAGGATTGGATAGGATAGAGGATAGGATACGATAGAAGATAGGATACGATAGAGGATAGGATATGATAGAGGATAGGATAGGATATGAGATTGAATAGGATAGAGGAAAGGATAGGATAGAGGATAGGATAGGATGGAGGAGAGGATAGGATAGAGGATAGGATAGAGGATAGGATAGGATTGAGGAGAGGATAGGATAGAGGATAGGATAGGATAGAGGATAGGATAGGATAGAGGATAGGAGAGGATAGAGTATAGAATTGGATTGAGGATAGGATAGGATAGAGGATAGAATAGGATAGAGTATAGGATAGGATAGAGGATAGGATAAGATAGAGGATAGGATAGAATAGAGGACAGGATAGGATAGAGGATAAGATAGGATAGTGGATAGGATAGGATACAGGACAGGATAGGATAGAGGATAAGGTAGGATAGAGGATAGGATAGGTTAGAGGATACGATAGGATAGAGGATAGGATATGGTAGGGGATAGAATAGGATTGAGGATAGGATAGGATAGTGGATAGGATAGGATTGAGGATAGGATAGAGGATAGGATAGGATGGAGCATACGATAGAGGACAGGATAGGACAGGGGATAAGATAGGATAGAGGATAGGATAGGAAATAGGATAGGATAGGATAGAGGGTAGGATATGATAGAGGATAGGATAGGATATGAGATTGGATAGGACAAAGGATAGGATAGGATAGATGATAGGATAGGATAGAGGATAGGATAGGACAGAGGATAGGATAGGGGATTGGATAGGATAGAATACGATAGAGGATAGGATAGGATAGAGGATAGGATAGGATAGAGGATAAGATAGGATAGTGGATAGGATAAGATAGAGGATAGGATAGGATAGAGGATAGGATATGATAGAGGATAGGATAGGATAGAGGATAAGATAGGATAGTGGATAGGATAAGATAGAGGATAGGATAGAATAGAGGACAGGATAGGATAGAGGATAAGATAGGATAGTGTATAGGATAGGATAGAGGACAGGATAGGATAGAGGATAAGGTAGGATAGAGGATAGGATAGGATAGAGGATACGATAGGATAGAGGATAGGATATGGTAGGGGATAGAATAGGATTGATGATAGGATAGTGGATAGGATAGGATTGAGGATAGGATAGAGGATAGGATAGGATAGAGGATAGGATAGGATAGAGGATAGGATAGGATAGAGGATAGGATAGGATTGAGGATAGGATAGGATTTCATAAATGATAGGATAGGATAGAGGATATGATAGAATTGAGGATAGGATAGCATAGAGGATATTATAGGATAGAGGATAGGATTGGATTGAGGATAGGATAGGATAGAGGATAGAATAGGATAGAGGATAGGATAGGATTGAGGAGAGGATAGGATAGAGGATAGGATAGGATAGGATAGAGGATAGGATAGGACAGAGGATAGGACAGGATAGACGATAGGATAGGATATGATAGATGATAGGATAGGATAGAGAATAGGATAGGATGAGATTGAGGATAGGATAGGATTGAGGATAGGATAGGAGAGAGGATAGGAAAGGATAGAGGATACTATAGGATAGAGGATACGATAGGATTGAGGATAGGATAGGAATGAGGATAGGATAGGATTGAGGATAGGATAGGGGATTGGATAGGATGGAGGATAGGATAGGATGGAGGATAGGATAGGATAGGATTGAGGATAGGATAGGATAGAGGATAGGATAGGATGGTGGATAGGATAGAGGATTCGATAGGATAGAGGATAGGATACGATAGAAGATAGGATACGATAGAGGATAGGATATGATAGAGGATAGGATAGGATATGAGATTGAATAGGATAGGATAGATGATATTACAGGATAGAGGATAGGATAGGATAGAGGATACCATATTATGGAGGATAGGATAGGATAGACGATAGGATAGGAGAGAGGAAAGAATTGCGGATTGGATAGCATAGAGGATAGGATGGGATAGAGGATAGGATAGAATACGGGATACGATAGCGTTGAGGATAGAATAGGGTTCAGGATAGGATAGGATTGAGGATAGGATAGGATTTAGGATAGTATAGGATAGATGATAGGATAGGATAGAGGATATTATAGGATAGAGGATAGGATAGTGGATAGGATATGATTGAGGATAGGATATTATAGAGGATGGGATAGGATTGAGGATAGGATAGGGCATTAAATAGGAACGAGGATAGGATAGGATAGACGATAGGATAGGATAGAGTGTACGATATGATACAGGATAGGATGAAGGATAGGATATAATACAGGATAGGATAGGATAGATTATTGGATAGGATAGAGGACAGGATAGGATAGAGGATATTATAGGATAGAGGATAGGATAGGATAGAGGATAGGATAGAGGATAGAGGATAGGATAGGATAGAGGATAGGATAGGATAGAGGATAGGATAGGATAGAGGATAGGATAGGATAGAGGATAGGATAGGATAGAGGATAGGATAAGTAAGAGGATAGGATAGGATAGAGGGTAGGATAGGATAGAGGATAGGATAGGATAGAGGATAGGATATAATAGAGGATAGGATTAGTAAGAGCATACGATAGGATAGAGGATAGGATAGCATAGAGGATAGGATAGGATAGAGGATAGGATAGGACAGAGGATAAGATTGGATAGAGGATAGGATAGGATAGAGGATAGGATAGGATAGAGGATAGGATAGGATAGAGGATAGGATAGGATAGAGGGTAGGATAGGATAGAGGATAGGATAGGATAGAGGATAGGATAGCATAGAGGATAGGATAGGATGGAGGATAGGATAGGATAGAGGAAAGGGATAGGATAGAGGATAGGATAGGATAGGATAGGATAGAGGATAGGATAGGATAGAGGATAGGATAGGATAGAGGATCGGATAGGATAGAGGATAGGATAGGATAGAGGAAAGGATAGGATAGAGGATAGGATACGATAGGATAGGATAGAGGATAGGATAGGATAGAGGATAGGATATGATAGAGGATAGGATAGGATTGAGGATAGGATACGATAGAGGATTGGATAGGATAGAGGATAGGATAGGATAGAGGATAGAGGATAGGATAGGATAGAGGATAGGATAGGATAGAGGATAGGATAGGATAGAGGATAGGATAGGATAGAGGATAGGATATAATAGAGGATAGGATTAGTAAGAGCATAGGATAGGATAGAGGATAGGATAGCATAGAGGATAGGATAGGATAGAGGATAGGATAGGATAGAGGATCGGATAGGAGAGAGGATAGGATAGGATAGAGGATAGGATAGGATAGAGGATAGGATAGGATAGAGGATAGGATAGGATAGAGGATAGGATAGGATAGAGGATAGGATAGGATAGAGGATAGGATAGGATAGAGGATAGGATAGGATAGAGGATAGGATAGGATAGAGGAAAGGATAGGATAGAGGATAGGATAGGATAGAGGACAGGATAGGATAGAGGATAGGATTGGATAGAGGATCGGATAGGATAGAGGATAGGATAGGATAGAGGATAGGATAAGTAAGAGGATAGGATAGGATAGAGGATAGGATAGACGAAAGGATAGGATTGATGATGGGATAGGATTGAGGATAGGATAGGATAGTTGATAGGGTATGATAGAGCATACGATAGAGGATAGGATAGGATAGGATAGAGAATAGGATAGGATACATGGTATTATAGGGTAGAGGATATGATAGGATAGAGGATAGGATAGGATAGAGAATAGGATAGGATAGAGGATAGGATAGAGGATAGGATAGGATAGAGGATAGGATAGGATAGAGGATCGGATAGGATAGAGGATAGGATAGGATAGAGGAAAGGATAGGATAGAGGATAGGATAGGATAGAGGATAGGATATGATAGAGGATAGGATAGGATTGAGGATAGGATACGATAGAGGATAGGATAGGATAGAGGATAGGATAGGATAGAGGATAGAGGACAGGATAGGATAGAGGATAGGATAGGATAGAGGATAGGATAGGATAGAGGATAGGATAGGATAGAGGATAGGATAGGATAGAGGATAGGATATAATAGAGGATAGGATTAGTAAGGGCATAGGATAGGATAGAGGATAGGATAGCATAGAGGATAGGATAGGATAGAGGATAGGATAGGATAGAGGATAGGATATAATAGAGGATAGGATTAGTAAGGGCATAGGATAGGATAGAGGATAGGATAGCATAGAGGATAGGATAGGATAGAGGATAGGATAGGATAGAGGATCTGATAGGAGAGAGGATAGGATAGGATAGAGGAGAGGATAGGATAGAGGATAGGATAGGATAGAGGGTAGGATAGGATAGAGGATAGGATAGGATAGAGGATAGGATAGCATAGAGGATAGGATAGGATGGAGGATAGGATAGGATAGAGGAAAGGATAGGATAGAGGATAGGATAGGATAGGATAGGATAGAGGATAGGATAGGATAGAGGATAGGATAGGATAGAGGATAGGATAGGATAGAGGATCGGATAGGATAGAGGATAGGATAGGATAGAGGAAAGGATAGGATAGAGGATAGGATACGATAGGATAGGATAGAGGATAGGATAGGATAGAGGATAGGATATGATAGAGGATAGGATAGGATTAAGGATAGGATAGGATAGAGGATAGGATATAATAGAGGATAGGATTAGTAAGAGCATAGGATAGGATAGAGGATAGGATAGCATAGAGGATAGGATAGGATAGAGGATAGGATAGGATAGAGGATCGGATAGGAGAGAGGATAGGATAGGATAGAGGATAGGATAGGATAGAGGATAGGATAGGATAGAGGATAGGATAGGATAGAGGATAGGATAGGATAGAGGATAGGATAGGATAGAGGATAGGATAGGATAGAGGATAGGATAGGATAGAGGATAGGATAGGATAGAGGAAAGGATAGGATAGAGGATAGGATAGGATAGAGGACAGGATAGGATAGAGGATAGGATTGGATAGAGGATCGGATAGGATAGAGGATAGGATAGGATAGAGGATAGGATAAGTAAGAGGATAGGATAGGATAGAGGATAGGATAGACGAAAGGATAGGATTGATGATGGGATAGGATTGAGGATAGGATAGGATAGTTGATAGGGTATGATAGAGCATACGATAGAGGATAGGATAGGATAGGATAGAGAATAGGATAGGATACATGGTATTATAGGGTAGAGGATATGATAGGATAGAGGATAGGATAGGATAGAGAATAGGATAGGATAGAGGATAGGATAGAGGATAGGATAGGATAGAGGATAGGATAGGATAGAGGATCGGATAGGATAGAGGATAGGATAGGATAGAGGAAAGGATAGGATAGAGGATAGGATAAGATAGAGGATAGGATATGATAGAGGATAGGATAGGATTGAGGATAGGATACGATAGAGGATAGGATAGGATAGAGGATAAGATAGGATAGAGGATAGAGGATAGGATAGGATAGAGGATAGGATAGGATAGAGGATAGGATAGGATAGAGGATAGGATAGGATAGAGGATAGGATAGGATAGAGGATAGGATATAATAGAGGATAGGATTAGTAAGAGCATAGGATAGGATAGAGGATAGGATAGCATAGAGGATAGGATAGGATAGAGGATATGATAGGATAGAGGATCGGATAGGAGAGAGGATAGGATAGGATAGAGGATAGGATAGGATAGAGGATAGGATAGGATAGAGGGTAGGATAGGATAGAGGATAGGATATAATAGAGGATAGGATTAGTAAGAGCATAGGATAGGATAGAGGATAGGATAGCATAGAGGATAGGATAGGATAGAGGATAGGATAGGATAGAGGATCGGATAGGATAGAGGATAGGATAGGATAGAGGAAAGGATAGGATAGAGGATAGGATAGGATAGGATAGAGGTTAGGATAGGATAGAGGATAGGATATGATAGAGGATAGGATAGGATTGAGGATAGGATAGGATAGTTGATAGGATATGATAGAGCATACGATAGAGGATAGGATAGGATAGGATAGAGAATAGGATAGGATACATGGTATTATAGGGTAGAGGATATGATATGATAGAGGATAGGATAGGATAGAGAATAGGATAGGATAGAGGATAGGATAGAGGATAGGATAGGATAGAGGATAGGATAGGATAGAGGATAGGATAGGATAGAGGATAGGATAGGATAGAGGATAGGATAGGATAGAGGATAGGATAGGATAGAGGATAGGATAGGATAGAGGATAGGATAGGATAGAGGATAGGATAGGATAGAGGATAGGATAGGATAGAGGATAGGATAGGATAGAGGATAGGATAAGTAAGAGGATAGGATAGGATAGAGGGTAGGATAGGATAGAGGATAGGATAGGATAGAGGATAGGATATAATAGAGGATAGGATTAGTAAGAGCATAGGATAGGATAGAGGATAGGATAGCATAGAGGATAGGATAGGATAGAGGATAGGATAGGACAGAGGATAAGATTGGATAGAGGATAGGATAGGATAGAGGATAGGATAGGATAGAGGATAGGATATGATAGAGCATAGGATTACTAAGAGCATAGGATAGGATACAGGATAGGATAGCATAGAGGATAGGATAGGATGGAGGATAGGATTGGATAGAGAATAGGATAGGATGGAGGATAGGATAGGATACAGGATAGGATAGGATAGAGGATAGGATAGGATAGAGGATAGGATAGGATAGAGGATAGGATAGGATAGAGGATAGGATAGGATAGAGGATAGGATATAATAGAGGATAGGATTAGTAAGAGCATAGGATAGGATAGAGGATAGGATAGGATAGATGAGAGGCTAGGATAGAGGATAGGATAGGATAGAGGAAAGGATAGGATAGAGGATAGGATAGGATAGGATAGAGGATAGGATAGGATAGAGGATAGGATATGATAGAGGATAGGATAGGATAGAGGAAAGGATAGGATAGAGGATAGGATAGGATAGAGGACAGGATAGGATAGAGGATAGGATTGGATAGAGGATCGGATAGGATAGAGGATAGGATAGGATAGAGGATAGGATAGGATAGAGGATAGGATAGGATAGAGGATAGAGGATAGGATAGGATAGGATAGAGGATAGGATAGGATAGAGGATAGGATAGGATAGAGGATAGGATAGGATAGGATAGAGGATAGGATAGGATAGGATAGAGGATAGGATAGAGGATAGGATAGGATAGAGGATAGGATAGGATAGAGGATAGGATAGGATAGAGGATAGGATAGGATAGAGGATAGGATATAATAGAGGATAGGATTAGTAAGAGCATAGGATAGGATAGAGGATAGGATAGCATAGAGGATAGGATAGGATAGAGGATAGGATAGGATAGAGGATCGGATAGGAGAGAGGTTAGGATAGGATAGAGGATAGGATAGGATAGAGGATAGGATAGGATAGAGGGTAGGATAGGATAGAGGATAGGATATAATAGAGGATAGGATTAGTAAGAGCATAGGATAGGATAGAGGATAGGATAGCATAGAGGATAGGATAGGATAGAGGATAGGATAGGATAGAGGATAGGATAGGATAGAGGATAGGATATAATAGAGGATAGGATTAGTAAGAGCATAGGATAGGATAGAGGATAGGATAGGATAGAGGATAGGATATAATAGAGGATAGGATTAGTAAGAGCATAGGATAGGATAGAGGATAGGATAGCATAGAGGATAGGATAGGATAGAGGATAGGATAGGATAGAGGATAGGATAGGATAGAGGATAGGATAGCATAGAGGATAGGATAGGATGGAGGATAGGATTGGATAGAGGATAGGATAGGATAGAGGATAGGATAGGATAGAGGATAGGATAGGATAGAGGATAGGATAGGATAGAGGATAGGATAGGATAGAGGATAGGATAGGATAGAGGATAGGATAAGTAAGAGGATAGGATAGGATAGAGGGTAGGATAGGATAGAGGATAGGATAGGATAGAGGATAGGATATAATAGAGGATAGGATTAGTAAGAGCATAGGATAGGATAGAGGATAGGATAGCATAGAGGATAGGATAGGATAGAGGATAGGATAGGACAGAGGATAAGATTGGATAGAGGATAGGATAGGATAGAGGATAGGGTAGGGATAGAGGATAGGATATGATGGAGCATAGGATTACTACGAGCATAGGATAGGATACAGGATAGGATAGCATAGAGGATAGGATAGGATGGAGGATAGGATTGGATAGAGAATAGGATAGGATGGAGGATAGGATAGGATAGAGGATAGGATAGGATAGAGGATAGGATAGGATAGAGGATAGGATAGGATAGGATAGAGGATAGGATAGGATAGAGGATAGGATAGGATAGAGGATAGGATATAATAGAGGATAGGATTAGTAAGAGCATAGGATAGGATAGAGGATAGGATAGGATAGAGGATAGGATATGATAGAGGATAGGATAGGATTGAGGATAGGATAGGATTGAGGATAGGATAGGATAGTTGATAGGATATGATAGAGCATACGATAGAGGATAGGATAGGATAGGATAGAGAATAGGATAGGATAGAGGATAGGATAGGATAGGATAGAGGATAGGATAGGATAGAGGATAGGATAGGATAGAGGATAGGATAGAATAGAGGAAAGGATAGGATAGGATAGAGGATAGGATAGGATAGGATAGGATAGAGGATAGGATAGGATAGAGAATAGGATAGGATAGAGGATAGGATAGGATAGGATAGAGGATAGGATAGGATAGAGGATAGGATAGGACAGAGGATAGGATATAATAGAGGATAGGATTAGTAAGAGCATAGGATAGGATAGATGAGAGGCTAGGATAGAGGATAGGATAGGATAGAGGAAAGGATAGGATAGAGGATAGGATAGGATAGGATAGAGGATAGGATAGGATAGAGGATAGGATATGATAGAGGATAGGATAGGATAGAGGAAGGGATAGGATAGAGGATAGGATAGGATAGAGGACAGGATAGGATAGAGGATAGGATTGGATAGAGGATCG
The DNA here is from genome assembly GCF_050948215.1 of Halictus rubicundus. Classification (NCBI taxonomy): domain Eukaryota; kingdom Metazoa; phylum Arthropoda; class Insecta; order Hymenoptera; family Halictidae; genus Halictus; species Halictus rubicundus. The sequence continues at coordinate 133,084 of NW_027489023.1, read as the reverse complement.
GATAGGATAGAGGATAGGATAGGATAGAGGATAGGATAAGTAAGAGGATAGGATAGGATAGAGGATAGGATAGACGAATGGATAGGATTGATGATGGGATAGGATTGAGGATAGGATAGGATAGTTGATAGGATATGATAGAGCATACGATAGAGGATAGGATAGGATAGGATAGAGAATAGGATAGGATACATGGTATTATAGGGTAGAGGATATGATAGGATAGAGGATAGGATAGGATAGAGAATAGGATAGGATAGAGGATAGGATAGAGGATAGGATAGGATAGAGGATAGGATAGGATAGAGGATCGGATAGGATAGAGGATAGGATAGGATAGAGGAAAGGATAGGAGAGAGGATAGGATAGGATAGAGGATAGGATAGGATAGAGGATAGGATAGGATAGAGGATAGGATAGGATAGAGGATAGGATAGGATAGAGGATAGGATATAATAGAGGATAGGATTAGTAAGAGCATAGGATAGGATAGAGGATAGGATAGCATAGAGGATAGGATAGGATAGAGGATATGATAGGATAGAGGATCGGATAGGAGAGAGGATAGGATAGGATAGAGGATAGGATAGGATAGAGGATAGGATAGGATAGAGGGTAGGATAGGATAGAGGATAGGATATAATAGAGGATAGGATTAGTAAGAGCATAGGATAGGATAGAGGATAGGATAGCATAGAGGATAGGATAGGATAGAGGATAGGATAGGATAGAGGATCGGATAGGATAGAGGATAGGATAGGATAGAGGAAAGGATAGGATAGAGGATAGGATAGGATAGGATAGAGGTTAGGATAGGATAGAGGATAGGATATGATAGAGGATAGGATAGGATTGAGGATAGGATAGGATAGTTGATAGGATATGATAGAGCATACGATAGAGGATAGGATAGGATAGGATAGAGAATAGGATAGGATACATGGTATTATAGGGTAGAGGATATGATATGATAGAGGATAGGATAGGATAGAGAATAGGATAGGATAGAGGATAGGATAGAGGATAGGATAGGATAGAGGATAGGATAGGATAGAGGATAGGATAGGATAGAGGATAGGATAGGATAGAGGATAGGATAGGATAGAGGATAGGATAGGATAGAGGATAGGATAGGATAGAGGATAGGATAGGATAGAGGATAGGATAGGATAGAGGATAGGATAGGATAGAGGATAGGATAAGTAAGAGGATAGGATAGGATAGAGGGTAGGATAGGATAGAGGATAGGATAGGATAGAGGATAGGATATAATAGAGGATAGGATTAGTAAGAGCATAGGATAGGATAGAGGATAGGATAGCATAGAGGATAGGATAGGATAGAGGATAGGATAGGACAGAGGATAAGATTGGATAGAGGATAGGATAGGATAGAGGATAGGATAGGATAGAGGATAGGATATGATAGAGCATAGGATTACTAAGAGCATAGGATAGGATACAGGATAGGATAGCATAGAGGATAGGATAGGATGGAGGATAGGATTGGATAGAGAATAGGATAGGATGGAGGATAGGATAGGATACAGGATAGGATAGGATAGAGGATAGGATAGGATAGAGGATAGGATAGGATAGAGGATAGGATAGGATAGAGGATAGGATAGGATAGAGGATAGGATATAATAGAGGATAGGATTAGTAAGAGCATAGGATAGGATAGAGGATAGGATAGGATAGATGAGAGGCTAGGATAGAGGATAGGATAGGATAGAGGAAAGGATAGGATAGAGGATAGGATAGGATAGGATAGAGGATAGGATAGGATAGAGGATAGGATATGATAGAGGATAGGATAGGATAGAGGAAAGGATAGGATAGAGGATAGGATAGGATAGAGGACAGGATAGGATAGAGGATAGGATTGGATAGAGGATCGGATAGGATAGAGGATAGGATAGGATAGAGGATAGGATAGGATAGAGGATAGGATAGGATAGAGGATAGAGGATAGGATAGGATAGGATAGAGGATAGGATAGGATAGAGGATAGGATAGGATAGAGGATAGGATAGGATAGGATAGAGGATAGGATAGGATAGGATAGAGGATAGGATAGAGGATAGGATAGGATAGAGGATAGGATAGGATAGAGGATAGGATAGGATAGAGGATAGGATAGGATAGAGGATAGGATATAATAGAGGATAGGATTAGTAAGAGCATAGGATAGGATAGAGGATAGGATAGCATAGAGGATAGGATAGGATAGAGGATAGGATAGGATAGAGGATCGGATAGGAGAGAGGTTAGGATAGGATAGAGGATAGGATAGGATAGAGGATAGGATAGGATAGAGGGTAGGATAGGATAGAGGATAGGATATAATAGAGGATAGGATTAGTAAGAGCATAGGATAGGATAGAGGATAGGATAGCATAGAGGATAGGATAGGATAGAGGATAGGATAGGATAGAGGATAGGATAGGATAGAGGATAGGATATAATAGAGGATAGGATTAGTAAGAGCATAGGATAGGATAGAGGATAGGATAGGATAGAGGATAGGATATAATAGAGGATAGGATTAGTAAGAGCATAGGATAGGATAGAGGATAGGATAGCATAGAGGATAGGATAGGATAGAGGATAGGATAGGATAGAGGATAGGATAGGATAGAGGATAGGATAGCATAGAGGATAGGATAGGATGGAGGATAGGATTGGATAGAGGATAGGATAGGATAGAGGATAGGATAGGATAGAGGATAGGATAGGATAGAGGATAGGATAGGATAGAGGATAGGATAGGATAGAGGATAGGATAGGATAGAGGATAGGATAAGTAAGAGGATAGGATAGGATAGAGGGTAGGATAGGATAGAGGATAGGATAGGATAGAGGATAGGATATAATAGAGGATAGGATTAGTAAGAGCATAGGATAGGATAGAGGATAGGATAGCATAGAGGATAGGATAGGATAGAGGATAGGATAGGACAGAGGATAAGATTGGATAGAGGATAGGATAGGATAGAGGATAGGGTAGGATAGAGGATAGGATATGATGGAGCATAGGATTACTACGAGCATAGGATAGGATACAGGATAGGATAGCATAGAGGATAGGATAGGATGGAGGATAGGATTGGATAGAGAATAGGATAGGATGGAGGATAGGATAGGATAGAGGATAGGATAGGATAGAGGATAGGATAGGATAGAGGATAGGATAGGATAGGATAGAGGATAGGATAGGATAGAGGATAGGATAGGATAGAGGATAGGATATAATAGAGGATAGGATTAGTAAGAGCATAGGATAGGATAGAGGACGGGATAGGATAGATGAGAGGCTAGGATAGAGGATAGGATAGGATAGGATAGGATAGAGGATAGGATAGGATAGAGGATAGGATATGATAGAGGATAGGATAGGATTGAGGATAGGATAGGATTGAGGATAGGATAGGATAGTTGATAGGATATGATAGAGCATACGATAGAGGATAGGATAGGATAGGATAGAGAATAGGATAGGATAGAGGATAGGATAGGATAGGATAGAGGATAGGATAGGATAGAGGATAGGATAGGATAGAGGATAGGATAGAATAGAGGAAAGGATAGGATAGGATAGAGGATAGGATAGGATAGGATAGGATAGAGGATAGGATAGGATAGAGAATAGGATAGGATAGAGGATAGGATAGGATAGGATAGAGGATAGGATAGGATAGAGGATAGGATAGGACAGAGGATAGGATATAATAGAGGATAGGATTAGTAAGAGCATAGGATAGGATAGATGAGAGGCTAGGATAGAGGATAGGATAGGATAGAGGAAAGGATAGGATAGAGGATAGGATAGGATAGGATAGAGGATAGGATAGGATAGAGGATAGGATATGATAGAGGATAGGATAGGATAGAGGAAGGGATAGGATAGAGGATAGGATAGGATAGAGGACAGGATAGGATAGAGGATAGGATTGGATAGAGGATCGGATAGGATAGAGGATAGGATAGGATAGAGGATAGGATAAGTAAGAGGATAGGATAGGATAGAGGATAGGATAGACGAATGGATAGGATTGATGATGGGATAGGATTGAGGATAGGATAGGATAGTTGATAGGATATGATAGAGCATACGATAGAGGATAGGATAGGATAGGATAGAGAATAGGATAGGATACATGGTATTATAGGGTAGAGGATATGATAGGATAGAGGATAGGATAGGATAGAGAATAGGATAGGATAGAGGATAGGATAGAGGATAGGATAGAGGATAGGATAGGATAGAGGATAGGATAGGATAGAGGATCGGATAGGATAGAGGATAGGATAGGATAGAGGAAAGGATAGGATAGAGGATAGGATAGGATAGAGGATAGGATATGATAGAGGATAGGATAGGATTGAGGATAGGATACGATAGAGGATAGGATAGGATAGAGGATAGGATAGGATAGAGGATAGAGGACAGGATAGGATAGAGGATAGGATAGGATAGAGGATAGGATAGGATAGAGGATAGGATAGGATAGAGGATAGGATAGGATAGAGGATAGGATATAATAGAGGATAGGATTAGTAAGAGCATAGGATAGGATAGAGGATAGGATAGCATAGAGGATAGGATAGGATAGAGGATAGGATAGGATAGAGGATCTGATAGGAGAGAGGATAGGATAGGATAGAGGAGAGGATAGGATAGAGGGTAGGATAGGATAGAGGATAGGATAGGATAGAGGATAGGATAGGATAGAGGATAGGATATAATAGAGGATAGGATTAGTAAGAGCATAGGATAGGATAGAGGATAGGATAGGATAGATGAGAGGCTAGGATAGAGGATAGGATAGGATAGAGGAAAGGATAGGATAGAGGATAGGATAGGATAGGATAGAGGATAGGATAGGATAGAGGATAGGATAGGATAGAGGATAGGATAGGATAGAGGATAGGATAGGATAGAGGATAGGATAGGATAGAGGATAGGATAGGATAGAGGATAGGATAGGATAGAGGATAGGATAAGTAAGAGGATAGGATAGGATAGAGGGTAGGATAGGATAGAGGATAGGATAGGATAGAGGATAGGATATAATAGAGGATAGGATTAGTAAGAGCATAGGATAGGATAGAGGATAGGATAGCATAGAGGATAGGATAGGATAGAGGATAGGATAGGACAGAGGATAAGATTGGATAGAGGATAGGATAGGATAGAGTATAGGATAGGATAGAGGATAGGATAGGATAGAGGATAGGATATGATAGAGCATAGGATTACTAAGAGCATAGGATAGGATACAGGATAGGATAGCATAGAGGATAGGATAGGATGGAGGATAGGATTGGATAGAGAATAGGATAGGATGGAGGATAGGATAGGATACAGGATAGGATAGGATAGAGGATAGGATAGGATAGAGGATAGGATAGGATAGAGGATAGGATAGGATAGAGGATAGGATAGGATAGAGGATAGGATAGGATAGAGGAAAGGATAGGATAGAGGATAGGATAGGATAGAGGACAGGATAGGATAGAGGATAGGATTGGATAGAGGATCGGATAGGATAGAGGATAGGATAGGATAGAGGATAGGATAGGATAGAGGATAGGATAGGATAGAGGATAGAGGATAGGATAGGATAGGATAGAGGATAGGATAGGATAGAGGATAGGATAGGATAGAGGATAGGATAGGATAGAGGATAGGATAGGATAGGATAGAGGATAGGATAGGATAGAGGATAGGATAGGATAGAGGATAGGATAGGATAGAGGGTAGGATAGGATAGAGGATAGGATATAATAGAGGATAGGATTAGTAAGAGCATAGGATAGGATAGAGGATAGGATAGCATAGAGGATAGGATAGGATAGAGGATAGGATAGGATAGAGGATAGGATAGGATAGAGGATAGGATATAATAGAGGATAGGATTAGTAAGAGCATAGGATAGGATAGAGGATAGGATAGGATAGAGGATAGGATATAATAGAGGATAGGATTAGTAAGAGCATAGGATAGGATAGAGGATAGGATAGCATAGAGGATAGGATAGGATAGAGGATAGGATAGGATAGAGGATAGGATAGGATAGAGGATAGGATAGCATAGAGTATAGGATAGGATGGAGGATAGGATTGGATAGAGGATAGGATAGGATAGAGGATAGGATAGGATAGAGGATAGGATAGGATAGAGGATAGGATAGGATAGAGGATAGGATAGGATAGAGGATAGGATAGGATAGAGGATAGGATAGGATAGAGGATAGGATAAGTAAGAGGATAGGATAGGATAGAGGGTAGGATAGGATAGAGGATAGGATAGGATAGAGGATAGGATATAATAGAGGATAGGAATAGTAAGAGCATAGGATAGGATAGAGGATAGGATAGCATAGAGGATAGGATAGGATAGAGGATCGGATAGGAGAGAGGATAGGATAGGATAGAGGATAGGATAGGATAGAGGATAGGATAGGATAGAGGGTAGGATAGGATAGAGGATAGGATATAATAGAGGATAGGATTAGTAAGAGCATAGGATAGGATAGAGGATAGGATAGCATAGAGGATAGGATAGGATAGAGGATAGGATAGGATAGAGGATAGGATAGGATAGAGGATAGGATATAATAGAGGATAGGATTAGTAAGAGCATAGGATAGGATAGAGGATAGGATAGGATAGAGGATAGGATATAATAGAGGATAGGATTAGTAAGAGCATAGGATAGGATAGAGGATAGGATAGCATAGAGGATAGGATAGGATAGAGGATAGGATAGGATAGAGGATAGGATAGGATAGAGGATAGGATAGCATAGAGGATAGGATAGGATGGAGGATAGGATTGGATAGAGGATAGGATAGGATAGAGGATAGGATAGGATAGAGGATAGGATAGGATAGAGGATAGGATAGGATAGAGGATAGGATAGGATAGAGGATAGGATAGGATAGAGGATAGGATAGGATAGAGGATAGGATAAGTAAGAGGATAGGATAGGATAGAGGGTAGGATAGGATAGAGGATAGGATAGGATAGAGGATAGGATATAATAGAGGATAGGAATAGTAAGAGCATAGGATAGGATAGAGGATAGGATAGCATAGAGGATAGGATAGGATAGAGGATAGGATAGGACAGAGGATAAGATTGGATAGAGGATAGGATAGGATAGAGGATAGGATAGGATAGAGGATAGGATATGATGGAGCATAGGATTACTACGAGCATAGGATAGGATACAGGATAGGATAGCATAGAGGATAGGATAGGATGGAGGATAGGATTGGATACAGAATAGGATAGGATGGAGGATAGGATAGGATAGAGGATAGGATAGGATAGAGGATAGGATAGGATAGAGGATAGGATAGGATAGGATAGAGGATAGGATAGGATAGAGGATAGGATAGGATAGAGGATAGGATATAATAGAGGATAGGATTAGTAAGAGCATAGGATAGGATAGAGGACGGGATAGGATAGATGAGAGGCTAGGATAGAGGATAGGATAGGATAGGATAGGATAGAGGATAGGATAGGATAGAGGATAGGATATGATAGAGGATAGGATAGGATTGAGGATAGGATAGGATTGAGGATAGGATAGGATAGTTGATAGGATATGATAGAGCATACGATAGAGGATAGGATAGGATAGGATAGAGAATAGGATAGGATAGAGGATAGGATAGGATAGGATAGAGGATAGGATAGGATAGAGGATAGGATAGGATAGAGGATAGGATAGGATAGAGGAAAGGATAGGATAGGATAGAGGATAGGATAGGATAGGATAGGATAGAGGATAGGATAGGATAGAGAATAGGATAGGATAGAGGATAGGATAGGATAGGATAGAGGATAGGATAGGATAGAGGATAGGATAGGACAGAGGATAGGATATAATAGAGGATAGGATTAGTAAGAGCATAGGATAGGATAGAGGATAGGATAGGATAGATGAGAGGCTAGGATAGAGGATAGGATAGGATAGAGGAAAGGATAGGATAGAGGATAGGATAGGATAGGATAGAGGATAGGATAGGATAGAGGATAGGATATGATAGAGGATAGGATAGGATAGAGGAAAGGATAGGATAGAGGATAGGATAGGATAGAGGACAGGATAGGATAGAGGATAGGATTGGATAGAGGATCGGATAGGATAGAGGATAGGATAGGATAGAGGATAGGATAAGTAAGAGGATAGGATAGGATAGAGGATAGGATAGACGAATGGATAGGATTGATGATGGGATAGGATTGAGGATAGGATAGGATAGTTGATAGGATATGATAGAGCATACGATAGAGGATAGGATAGGATAGGATAGAGAATAGGATAGGATACATGGTATTATAGGGTAGAGGATATGATAGGATAGAGGATAGGATAGGATAGAGAATAGGATAGGATAGAGGATAGGATAGAGGATAGGATAGGATAGAGGATAGGATAGGATAGAGGATCGGATAGGATACAGGATAGGATAGGATAGAGGAAAGGATAGGATAGAGGATAGGATAGGATAGAGGATAGGATATGATAGAGGATAGGATAGGATTGAGGATAGGATACGATAGAGGATAGGATAGGATAGAGGATAGGATAGGATAGAGGATAGAGGACAGGATAGGATAGAGGATAGGATAGGATAGAGGATAGGATAGGATAGAGGATAGGATAGGATAGAGGATAGGATAGGATAGAGGATAGGATATTATAGAGGATAGGATTAGTAAGAGCATAGGATAGGATAGAGGATAGGATAGCATAGAGGATAGGATAGGATAGAGGATAGGATAGGATAGAGGATCTGATAGGAGAGAGGATAGGATAGGATAGAGGAGAGGATAGGATAGAGGATAGGATAGGATAGAGGGTAGGATAGGATAGAGGATAGGATAGGATAGAGGATAGGATAGCATAGAGGATAGGATAGGATGGAGGATAGGATAGGATAGAGGAAAGGATAGGATAGAGGATAGGATAGGATAGGATAGGATAGAGGATAGGATAGGATAGAGGATAGGATATGATAGAGGATAGGATAGGATTGCGGATAGGATAGGATAGTTGATAGGATATGATAGAGCATACGATAGAGGATAGGATAGGATAGGATAGAGAATAGGATAGGATAGAGGATATGATAGAGGATAGGATAGAGGATAGGATAGGATAGAGGATAGGATAGGATAGAGGATCGGATAGGATATAGGATAGGATAGGATAGAGGAAAGGATAGGATAGAGGATAGGATAGGATAGGATAGGATAGAGGATAGGATAGGATAGAGGATAGGATATGATAGAGGATAGGATAGGATTGAGGATAGGATACGATAGAGGATAGGATAGGATAGAGGATAGGATAGGATAGAGGATAGGATAGGATAGAGGATAGGATAGGATAGAGGATAGGATAGGATAGAGGATAGGATAGGATAGAGGATAGGATAGGATAGAGGATAGGATATAATAGAGGATAGGATTAGTAAGAGCATAGGATAGGATAGAGGATAGGATAGGATAGATGAGAGGCTAGGATAGAGGATAGGATAGGATAGAGGAAAGGATAGGATAGAGGATAGGATAGGATAGGATAGAGGATAGGATAGGATAGAGGATAGGATATGATAGAGGATAGGATAGGATAGAGGAAAGGATAGGATAGAGGATAGGATAGGATAGAGGACAGGATAGGATAGAGGATAGGATTGGATAGAGGATCGGATAGGATAGAGGATAGGATAGGATAGAGGATAGGATAAGAAAGAGGATAGGATAGGATAGAGGATAGGATAGACGAAAGGATAGGATTGATGATGGGATAGGATAGAGGATAGGATAGGATAGAGGATAGGATTGGATAGAGGATAGGATAGGATACAGGATAGGGTAGGATAGAGGATAGGATAGGATAGAGGATAGGATAGGATAGAGGATAGGATAGGATAGAGGATAGGATAGGATAGAGGGTAGGATTAGTAAGAGCATAGGATAGGATAGAGGATAGGATAGGATAGATGAGAGGCTAGGATAGAGGATAGGATAGGATAGAGGAAAGGATAGGATAGAGGATAGGATAGGATAGGATAGAGGATAGGATAGGATAGAGGATAGGATATGATAGAGGATAGGATAGGATAGAGGAAAGGATAGGATAGAGGATAGGATAGGATAGAGGACAGGATAGGATAGAGGATAGGATTGGATAGAGGATCGGATAGGATAGAGGATAGGATAGGATAGAGGGTAGGATAGGATAGAGGATAGGATATAATAGAGGATAGGATTAGTAAGAGCATAGGATAGGATAGAGGATAGGATAGCATAGAGGATAGGATAGGATAGAGGATAGGATAGGATAGAGGATCGGATAGGATAGAGGATATAATAGGATAGAGGAAAGGATAGGATAGAGGATAGGATAGGATAGGATAGAGGATCGGATAGGATAGAGGATAGGATAGGATAGAGGATAGGATAGGATAGAGGATAGGATAGGATAGAGGATAGAGGATAGAGGATAGGATAGGATAGAGGATAGGATAGGATAGAGGATAGGATAGGATAGAGGATAGGATAGGATAGGATAGAGGATAGGATAGAGGATAGGATAGGATAGAGGATAGGATAGAGGATAGGATAGGATAGAGGATAGGATAGGATAGAGGATAGGATAGGATAGAGGATAGGATAGGATAGAGGATAGGATAGGATAGAGGATAGGATATAATAGAGGATAGGATTAGTAAGAGCATAGGATAGGATAGAGGATAGGATAGCATAGAGGATAGGATAGGATAGAGGATAGGATAGGATAGAGGATCGGATAGGAGAGAGGATAGGATAGGATAGAGGATAGGATAGGGTAGAGGATAGGATAGGATAGAGGGTAGGATAGGATAGAGGATAGGATATAATAGAGGATAGGATTAGTAAGAGCATAGGATAGGATAGAGGATAGGATAGCATAGAGGATAGGATAGGATAGAGGATAGGATAGGATAGAGGATCGGATAGGATAGAGGATATAATAGGATAGAGGAAAGGATAGGATAGAGGATAGGATAGGATAGGATAGAGGATAGGATAGGATAGAGGATAGGATATGATAGAGGAGAGGATAGGATTGAGGATAGGATAGGATAGTTGATAGGATATGATAGAGCATACGATAGAGGATAGGATAGGGTAGGATAGAGAATAGGATAGGATACATGGTATTATAGGGTAGAGGATAGGATAGGATAGAGGATAGGATAGGATAGAGAATAGGATAGGATAGAGGATAGGATAGAGGATAGGATAGGATAGAGGATAGGATAGGATAGAGGATAGGATAGGATAGAGGATAGGATAGGATAGAGGATCGGATAGAGGATAGGATAGGATAGAGGATCGGATAGGATAGAGGATAGGATAGGATAGAGGAAAGGATAGGATAGAGGATAGGATAGGATAGGATAGAGGATAGGATAGGATAGAGGATAGGATATGATAGAGGATAGGATAGGATTGAGGATAGGATACGATAGAGGATAGGATAGGATAGAGGATAGGATAAGATAGAGGATAGAGGATAGGATAGGATAGAGGATAGGATATAATAGAGGATAGGATTAGTAAGAGCATAGGATAGGATAGAGGATAGGATAGCATAGAGGATAGGATAGGATAGAGGATAGGATAGGATAGAGGATAGGATAGGATAGAGGATAGGATAGGATAGAGGATAGGATAGGATAGAGGATAGGATAGGATAGAGGATAGGATAGGATAGAGGATAGGATAGGATAGAGGATAGGATAGGATAGAGGATAGGATAGGATAGAGGATAGGATATAATAGAGGATAGGATTAGTAAGAGCATAGGATAGGATAGAGGATAGGATAGGATAGATGAGAGGCTAGGATAGAGGATAGGATAGGATAGAGGAAAGGATAGGATAGAGGATAGGATAGGATAGGATAGAGGATAGGATAGGATAGAGGATAGGATATGATAGAGGATAGGATAGGATAGAGGAAAGGATAGGATAGAGGATAGGATAGGATAGAGGACAGGATAGGATAGAGGATAGGATTGGATAGAGGATCGGATAGGATAGAGGATAGGATAGGATAGAGGATAGGATAAGAAAGAGGATAGGATAGGATAGAGGATAGGATAGACGAAAGGATAGGATTGATGATGGGATAGGATAGAGGATAGGATAGGATAGAGGATAGGATTGGATAGAGGATAGGATAGGATAGAGGATAGGGTAGGATAGAGGATAGGATAGGATAGAGGATAGGATAGGATAGAGGATAGGATAGGATAGAGGATAGGATAGGATAGAGGATAGGATATAATAGAGGGTAGGATTAGTAAGAGCATAGGATAGGATAGAGGATAGGATAGGATAGATGAGAGGCTAGGATAGAGGATAGGATAGGATAGAGGAAAGGATAGGATAGAGGATAGGATAGGATAGGATAGAGGATAGGATAGGATAGAGGATAGGATATGATAGAGGATAGGATAGGATAGAGGAAAGGATAGGATAGAGGATAGGATAGGATAGAGGACAGGATAGGATAGAGGATAGGATTGGATAGAGGATCGGATAGGATAGAGGATAGGATAGGATAGAGGATAGGATAAGTAAGATAATAGGATAGGATAGAGGATAGGATAGACGAAATGATAGGATAGAGGATAGGATAGACGAAAGGATAGGATTGATGATGGGATAGGATAGAGGATAGGATAGGATAGAGGATAGGATTGGATAGAGGATAGGATAGGATAGAGGATAGGATAGGATAGAGGATAGGATAGGATAGAGGATAGGATAGGATAGAGGATAGGATAGGATAGAGGATAGGATAGGATAGAGGATAGGATAGGATAGAGGATAGGATAGGATAGAGGATAGGATAGGATAGAGGATAGTATAGCATAGAGGATAGGATAGGATAGAGGATAGGATAGGATATAGGAAAGGATAGGATAGAGGATAGGATAGGATAGAGGATAGGATATAATAGAGGATAGGATTAGTAAGAGCATAGGATAGGATAGAGGATAGGATAGGATAGAGGATAGGATAGGATAGAGGATCGGATAGGATAGAGGATATAATAGGATAGAGGAAAGGATAGGATAGAGGATAGGATAGGATAGGATAGAGGATAGGATAGGATAGAGGATAGGATATGATAGAGGAGAGGATAGGATTGAGGATAGGATAGGATAGTTGATAGGATATGATAGAGCATACGATAGAGGATAGGATAGGGTAGGATAGAGAATAGGATAGGATACATGGTATTATAGGGTAGAGGATAGGATAGGATAGAGGATAGGATAGGATAGAGAATAGGATAGGATAGAGGATAGGATAGAGGATAGGATAGGATAGAGGATAGGATAGGATAGAGGATCGGATAGGATAGAGGATAGGATAGGATAGAGGAAAGGATAGGATAGAGGATAGGATAGGATAGGATAGAGGATAGGATAGGATAGAGGATAGGATATGATAGAGGATAGGATAGGATTGAGGATAGGATACGATAGAGGATAGGATAGGATAGAGGATAGGGTAAGATAGAGGATAGAGGATAGGATAGGATAGAGGATAGGATAGGATAGAGGATAGGATATAATAGAGGATAGGATTAGTAAGAGCATAGGATAGGATAGAGGATAGGATAGCATAGAGGATAGGATAGGATAGAGGATAGGATAGGATAGAGGATAGGATAGGATAGAGGATAGGATAGGATAGAGGATAGGATAGGATAGAGGATAGGATAGGATAGAGGATAGGATAGGATAGAGGATAGGATAGGATAGAGGATAGGATAGGATAGAGGATAGGATATGATAGAGGATAGGATAGGATTGAGGATAGGATACGATAGAGGATAGGATAGGATAGAGGATAGGGTAAGATAGAGGATAGAGGATAGGATAGGATAGAGGATAGGATAGGATAGAGGATCGGATAGGATAGAGGATAGGATAGGATAGAGGAAAGGATAGGATAGAGGATAGGATAGGATAGGATAGAGGATAGGATAGGATAGAGGATAGGATATGATAGAGGATAGGATAGGATTGAGGATAGGATACGATAGAGGATAGGATAGGATAGAGGATAGGGTAAGATAGAGGATAGAGGATAGGATAGGATAGAGGATAGGATAGGATAGAGGATAGGATATAATAGAGGATAGGATTAGTAAGAGCATAGGATAGGATAGAGGATAGGATAGCATAGAGGATAGGATAGGATAGAGGATAGGATAGGATAGAGGATAGGATAGGATAGAGGATAGGATAGGATAGAGGATAGGATAGGATAGAGGATAGGATAGGATAGAGGATAGGATAGGATAGAGGATAGGATAGGATAGAGGATAGGATAGGATAGAGGATAGGATAGGATAGAGGATAGGATATAATAGAGGATAGGATTAGTAAGAGCATAGGATAGGATAGAGGATAGGATAGAATAGATGAGAGGCTAGGATAGAGGATAGGATAGGATAGAGGAAAGGATAGGATAGAGGATAGGATAGAGGATAGGATAGGATAGAGGATAGGATAAGAAAGAGGATAGGATAGGATAGAGGATAGGATAGACGAAAGGATAGGATTGATGATGGGATAGGATAGAGGATAGGATAGGATAGAGGATAGGATTGGATAGAGGATATAATAGGATAGAGGATAGGATAGGATAGAGGATAGGATAGGATAGAGGATAGGATAGGATAGAGGATAGGATAGGATAGAGGATAGGATATAATAGAGGATAGGATTAGTAAGAGCATAGGATAGGATAGAGGATAGGATAGGATAGATGAGAGGCTAGGATAGAGGATAGGATAGGATAGAGGAAAGGATAGGATAGAGGATAGGATAGGATAGGATAGAGGATAGGATAGGATAGAGGATAGGATATGATAGAGGATAGGATAGGATAGAGGAAAGGATAGGATAGAGGATAGGATAGGATAGAGGACAGGATAGGATAGAGGATAGGATTGGTTAGAGGATCGGATAGGATAGAGGATAGGATAGGATAGAGGATAGGATAAGTAAGAGGATAGGATAGGATAGAGGATAGGATAGACGAAAGGATAGGATTGATGATGGGATAGGATAGAGGATAGGATAGGATAGAGGATAGGATTGGATAGAGGATAGGATAGGATAGAGGATAGGATATAATAGAGGATAGGATTAGTAAGAGCATAGGATAGGATAGAGGATAGGATATAATAGGATAGAGGATAGGATAGGATAGAGGATAGGATATGATAGAGGATAGGATAGGATAGAGGAAAGGATAGGATAGAGGATAGGATATAATAGAGGATAGGATTAGTAGGAGCATAGGATAGGATAGAGGATAGGATAGGATAGATGAGAGGCTAGGATAGAGGATAGGATAGGATAGAGGAAAGGATAGGATAGAGGATAGGATAGGATAGGATAGAGGATAGGATAGGATAGAGGATAGGATATGATAGAGGATAGGATAGGATAGAGGAAAGGATAGGATAGAGGATAGGATAGGATAGAGGACAGGATAGGATAGAGGATAGGATTGGATAGAGGATCGGATAGGATAGAGGATAGGATAGGATAGAGGATAGGATAAGAAAGAGGATAGGATAGGATAGAGGATAGGATAGACGAAAGGATAGGATTGATGATGGGATAGGATAGAGGATAGGATAGGATAGAGGATAGGATTGGATAGAGGATAGGATAGGATAGAGGATAGGATAGGATAGAGGATAGGATAGGATAGAGGATAGGATAGGATAGAGGATAGGATAGGATAGAGGATAGGATAGGATAGAGGATAGGATAGGATAGAGGATAGGATATAATAGAGGGTAGGATTAGTAAGAGCATAGGATAGGATAGAGGATAGGATAGGATAGATGAGAGGCTAGGATAGAGGATAGGATAGGATAGAGGAAAGGATAGGATAGAGGATAGGATAGGATAGGATAGAGGATAGGATAGGATAGAGGATAGGATATGATAGAGGATAGGATAGGATAGAGGAAAGGATAGGATAGAGGATAGGATAGGATAGAGGATAGGATAGGATAGAGGATAGGATATAATAGAGGATAGGATTAGTAAGAGCATAGGATAGGATAGAGGATAGGATAGAATAGATGAGAGGCTAGGATAGAGGATAGGATAGGATAGAGGAAAGGATAGGATAGAGGATAGGATAGAGGATAGGATAGGATAGAGGATAGGATAAGAAAGAGGATAGGATAGGATAGAGGATAGGATAGACGAAAGGATAGGATTGATGATGGGATAGGATAGAGGATAGGATAGGATAGAGGATAGGATTGGATAGAGGATAGGATAGGATAGAGGATAGGATAGGATAGAGGATAGGATAGGATAGAGGATAGGATAGGATAGAGGATAGGATAGGATAGAGGATAGGATAGGATAGAGGATAGGATATAATAGAGGATAGGATTAGTAAGAGCATAGGATAGGATAGAGGATAGGATAGGATAGATGAGAGGCTAGGATAGAGGATAGGATAGGATAGAGGAAAGGATAGGATAGAGGATAGGATAGGATAGGATAGAGGATAGGATAGGATAGAGGATAGGATATGATAGAGGATAGGATAGGATAGAGGAAAGGATAGGATAGAGGATAGGATAGGATAGAGGACAGGATAGGATAGAGGATAGGATTGGTTAGAGGATCGGATAGGATAGAGGATAGGATAGGATAGAGGATAGGATAAGTAAGAGGATAGGATAGGATAGAGGATAGGATAGACGAAAGGATAGGATTGATGATGGGATAGGATAGAGGATAGGATAGGATAGAGGATAGGATAGGATAGAGGATAGGATAGGATAGAGGATAGGATAGGATAGAGGAAAGGATAGGATAGAGGATAGGATAGGATAGAGGATAGGATATGATAGAGGAGAGGATAGGATTGAGGATAGGATAGGATAGTTGATAGGATATGATAGAGCATACGATAGAGGATAGGATAGGGTAGGATAGAGAATAGGATAGGATACATGGTATTATAGGGTAGAGGATAGGATAGGATAGAGGATAGGATAGGATAGAGAATAGGATAGGATAGAGGATAGGATAGAGGATAGGATAGGATAGAGGATAGGATAGGATAGAGGATCGGATAGGATAGAGGATAGGATAGGATAGAGGAAAGGATAGGATAGAGGATAGGATAGGATAGGATAGAGGATAGGATAGGATAGAGGATAGGATATGATAGAGGATAGGATAGGATTGACGATAGGATACGATAGAGGATAGGATAGGATAGAGGATAGGATAAGATAGAGGATAGAGGATAGGATAGGATAGAGGATAGGATAGGATAGAGGATAGGATATAATAGAGGATAGGATTAGTAAGAGCATAGGATAGGATAGAGGATAGGATAGCATAGAGGATAGGATAGGATAGAGGATAGGATAGGATAGAGGAAAGGATAGGATAGAGGATAGGATAGAGGATAGGATAGGATAGAGGATAGGATAAGAAAGAGGATAGGATAGGATAGAGGATAGGATAGACGAAAGGATAGGATTGATGATGGGATAGGATAGAGGATAGGATAGGATAGAGGATAGGATTGGATAGAGGATAGGATAGGATAGAGGATAGGATAGGATAGAGGATAGGATAGGATAGATGATAGGATAGGATAGAGGATAGGATAGGATAGAGGATAAGATAGGATAGAGGATAGGATAGGATAGAGGATAGGATATAATAGAGGATAGGATTAGTAAGAGCATAGGATAGGATAGAGGGTAGGATAGGATAGATGAGAGGCTAGGATAGAGGATAGGATAGGATAGAGGAAAGGATAGGATAGAGGATAGGATAGGATAGGATAGAGGATAGGATAGGATAGAGGATAGGATATGATAGAGGATAAGATAGGATAGAGGAAAGGATAGGATAGAGGATAGGATAGGATAGAGGACAGGATAGGATAGAGGATAGGATTGGATAGAGGATCGGATAGGATAGAGGATAGGATAGGATAGAGGATAGGATAAGTAAGAGGATAGGATAGGATAGAGGATAGGATAGACGAAAGGATAGGATTGATGATGGGATAGGATAGAGGATAGGATAGGATAGAGGATAGGATAGGATAGAGGATAGGATAGGATAGAGGATAGGATAGGATAGAGGAAAGGATAGGATAGAGGATAGGATAGGATAGAGGACAGGATATGAAAGAGGATAGGATAGGATAGAGGATAGGATAGACGAAAGGATAGGATTGATTATGGGATAGGATAGAGGATAGGATAGGATAGAGGATAGGATTGGATAGAGGATAGGATAGGATAGAGGATAGGATAGGATAGAGGATAGGATAGTATAGAGGATAGGATAGGATAGAGGATAGGATAGGATAGAGGATAGGATAGGATAGAGGATAGGATAGGATAGAGGATAGGATATAATAGAGGATAGGATTAGTAAGAGCATAGGATAGGAGAGAGGATAGGATAGGATAAATGAGAGGCTAGGATAGAGGATAGGATAGGATAGAGGAAAGGATAGGATAGAGGATAGGATAGGATAGAGGATAGGATATGATAGAGGATAGGATATAATAGAGGATAGGATTAGTAAGAGCATAGGATTAGTAAGAGCATAGGATAGGATAGAGGATAGGATAGCATAGAGGATAGGATAGGATAGAGGATAGGATAGGACAGAGGATAAGATTGGATAGAGGATAGGATAGGATAGAGGATAGGATAGGATAGAGGATAGGATATGATAGAGGATAGGATTACTAAGAGCATAGGATAGGATAGAGGATAGGATAGCATAGATGATAGGATAGGATGGAGGATAGGATTGGATAGGGGATAGGATAGGATAGAGGATAGGATATAATAGAGGATAGGATTAGTAAGAGCATAGGATTAGTAAGAGCATAGGATAGGATAGAGGATAGGATAGCATAGAGGATAGGATAGGATAGAGGATAGGATAGGACAGAGGATAAGATTGGATAGAGGATAGGATAGGATAGAGGATAGGATAGGATAGAGGATAGGATATGATAGAGGATAGGATTACTAAGAGCATAGGATAGGATAGAGGATAGGATAGCATAGATGATAGGATAGGATGGAGGATAGGATTGGATAGGGGATAGGATAGGATAGAGGATAGGATATAATAGAGGATAGGATTAGTAAGAGCATAGGATAGGAAAGAGGATAGGATATAATAGAGGATAGGATTAGTAAGAGCATAGGATAGGATAGAGGATAGGATAGGATAAATGAGAGGCTAGGATAGAGGATAGGATAGGATAGAGGAAAGGATAGGATAGAGGATAGGATAGGATAGAGGATAGGATAGGATAGAGGATAGGATAGTATAGAGGATAGGATAGGATAGAGGATAGGATAGGATAGAGGATAGGATATAATAGAGGATAGGATTAGTAAGAGCATAGGATAGGATAGAGGATAGGATAGGATAAATGAGAGGCTAGGATAGAGGATAGGATAGGATAGAGGAAAGGATAGGATAGAGGATAGGATAGGATAGAGGATAGGATATGATAGAGGATAGGATATAATAGAGGATAGGATTAGTAAGAGCATAGGATTAGTAAGAGCATAGGATAGGATAGAGGATAGGATAGCATAGAGGATAGGATAGGATAGAGGATAGGATAGGACAGAGGATAAGATTGGATAGAGGATAGGATAGGATAGAGGATAGGATAGGATAGAGGATAGGATATGATAGAGGATAGGATTACTAAGAGCATAGGATAGGATAGAGGATAGGATAGCATAGATGATAGGATAGGATGGAGGATAGGATTGGATAGGGGATAGGATAGGATAGAGGATAGGATGTAATAGAGGATAGGATTAGTAAGAGCATAGGATAGGATAGAGGATAGGATATAATAGAGGATAGGATTAGTAAGAGCATAGGATAGGATAGAGGATAGGATAGGATAAATGAGAGGCTAGGATAGAGGATAGGATAGGATAGAGGAAAGGATAGGATAGAGGATAGGATAGGATAGAGGATAGGATATGATAGAGGATAGGATATAATAGAGGATAGGATTAGTAAGAGCATAGGATTAGTAAGAGCATAGGATAGGATAGAGGATAGGATAGCATAGAGGATAGGATAGGATAGAGGATAGGGTAGGACAGAGGATAAGATTGGATAGAGGATAGGATAGGATAGAGGATAGGATAGGATAGAGGATAGGATATGATAGAGGATAGGATTACTAAGAGCATAGGATAGGATAGAGGATAGGATAGCATAGATGATAGGATAGGATGGAGGATAGGATTGGATAGGGGATATGATAGGATAGAGGATAGGATATAATAGAGGATAGGATTAGTAAGAGCATAGGATAGGATAGAGGATAGGATATAATAGGATAGAGGATAGGATAGGATAGAGGATAGGATATGATAGAGGATAGGATAGGATAGAGGAAAGGATAGGATAGAGGATAGGATAGGATAGAGGACAGGATAGGATAGAGGATAGGATTGGATAGAGGATCGGATAGGATAGAGGATAGGATAGGATAGGGGATAGGATAAGTAAGAGGATAGGATAGGATAGAGGATAGGATAGACGAAAGGGTAGGATTGATGATGGGATAGGATAGAGGATAGGATAGGATAGATGAGAGGCTAGGATAGAGGATAGGATAGGATAGAGGAAAGGATAGGATAGAGGATAGGATAGGATAGAGGATAGGATATGATAGAGGATAGGATATAATAGAGGATAGGATTAGTAAGAGCATAGGATTAGTAAGAGCATAGGATAGGATAGAGGATAGAATAGCATAGAGGATAGGATAGGATAGAGGATAGGATAGGACAGAGGATAAGATTGGATAGAGGATAGGATAGGATAGAGGATAGGATAGGATAGAGGATAGGATATGATAGAGGATAGGATTACTAAGAGCATAGGATAGGATAGAGGATAGGATAGCATAGATGATAGGATAGGATGGAGGATAGGATTGGATAGAGGATAGGATAGGATAGAGGATAGGATAGGATAGAGGATAGAGGACAGGATAGGATAGAGGATAGGATAGGATAGAGGATAGGATAGGATAGAGGATAGGATAGGATAGAGGATAGGATAGGATAGAGGATAGGATATAATAGAGGATAGGATTAGTAAGAGCATAGGATAGGATAGAGGATAGGATAGCATAGAGGATAGGATAGGATAGAGGATAGGATAGGATAGAGGATCTGATAGGAGAGAGGATAGGATAGGATAGAGGAGAGGATAGGATAGAGGATAGCATAGGATAGAGGGTAGGATAGGATAGAGGATAGGATAGGATAGAGGATAGGATAGCATAGAGGATAGGATAGGATGGAGGATAGGATAGGATAGAGGATAGGATATGATAGAGGATAGGATAGGATAAAGGATAGGATAGGATAGAGGATAGGATAGGATAGAGGATAGGATAGGATAGAGGATAGGATAGGATAGAGGATAGGATATAATAGAGGATAGGATTAGTAAGAGCATAGGATAGGATAGAGGATAGGATAGGATAGATGAGAGGCTAGGATAGAGGATAGGATAGGATAGAGGAAAGGATAGGATAGAGGATAGGATAGGATAGAGGATAGGATATGATAGAGGATAGGATATAATAGAGGATAGGATTAGTAAGAGCATAGGATTAGTAAGAGCATAGGATAGGATAGAGGATAGGATAGCATAGAGGATAGGATAGGATAGAGGATAGGATAGGACAGAGGATAAGATTGGATAGAGGATAGGATAGGATAGAGGATAGGATAGGATAGAGGATAGGATATGATAGAGGATAGGATTACTAAGAGCATAGGATAGGATAGAGGATAGGATAGCATAGATGATAGGATAGGATGGAGGATAGGATTGGATACAGGATAGGATAGGATAGAGGATAGGATAGGATAGAGGATAGAGGACAGGATAGGATAGAGGATAGGATAGGATAGAGGATAGGATAGGATAGAGGATAGGATAGGATAGAGGATAGGATAGGATAGAGGATAGGATATAATAGAGGATAGGATTAGTAAGAGCATAGGATAGGATAGAGGATAGGATAGCATAGAGGATAGGATAGGATAGAGGATAGGATAGGATAGAGGATCTGATAGGAGAGAGGATAGGATAGGATAGAGGAGAGGATAGGATAGAGGATAGCATAGGATAGAGGGTAGGATAGGATAGAGGATAGGATAGGATAGAGGATAGGATAGCATAGAGGATAGGATAGGATGGAGGATAGGATAGGATAGAGGATAGGATATGATAGAGGATAGGATAGGATTGAGGATAGGATACGATAGAGGATAGGATAGGATAGAGGATAGGATAGGATAGAGGATAGAGGACAGGATAGGATAGAGGATAGGATAGGATAGAGGATAGGATAGGATAGAGGATAGGATAGGATAGAGGATAGGATAGGATAGAGGATAGGATATAATAGAGGATAGGATTAGTAAGAGCATAGGATAGGATAGAGGATAGGATAGCATAGAGGATAGGATAGGATAGAGGATAGGATAGGATAGAGGATCTGATAGGAGAGAGGATATGATAGGATAGAGGAGAGGATAGGATAGAGGATAGGATAGGATAGAGGGTAGGATAGGATAGAGGATAGGATAGGATAGAGGATAGGATAGCATAGAGGATAGGATAGGATGGAGGATAGGATTGGATAGAGGATAGGATAGGATAGAGGATAGGATAGGATAGAGGATAGGATAGGATAGAGGATAGGATATGATAGAGGATAGGATAGGATAGAGGATAGGATAAGTAAGAGGATAGGATAGGATAGAGGGTAGGATAGGATAGAGGATAGGATAGGATAGAGGATAGGATATAATAGAGGATAGGATTAGTAAGAGCATAGGATAGGATAGAGGATAGGATAGCATAGAGGATAGGATAGGATAGAGGATAGGATAGGACAGAGGATAAGATTGGATAGAGGATAGGATAGGATAGAGGATAGGATAGGATAGAGGATAGGATATGATAGAGCATAGGATTACTAAGAGCATAGGATAGGATACAGGATAGGATAGCATAGAGGATAGGATAGGATGGAGGATAGGATTGGATAGAGAATACGATAGGATGGAGGATAGGATAGGATACAGGATAGGATAGGATAGAGGATAGGATAGGATAGAGGATAGGATAGGATAGAGGATAGGATAGGATAGAGGATAGGATAGGATAGAGGATAGGATATAATAGAGGATAGGATTAGTAAGAGCATAGGATAGGATAGAGGATAGGATAGGATAGATGAGAGGCTAGGATAGAGGATAGGATAGGATAGAGGAAAGGATAGCATAGAGGATAGGATAGGATAGGATAGAGGATAGGATAGGATAGAGGATAGGATATGATAGAGGATAGGATAGGATAGAGGAAAGGATAGGATAGAGGATAGGATAGGATAGAGGACAGGATAGGATAGAGGATAGGATAGACGAAAGGATAGGATTGATGATGGGATAGGATAGAGGATAGGATAGGATAGAGGATAGGATAGGATAGAGGATAGGATAGGATAGAGGATAGGATATAATAGAGGATAGGATTAGTAAGAGCATAGGATAGGATAGAGGATAGGATAGCATAGAGGATAGGATAGGATAGAGGATAGGATAGGATAGAGGATGGGATAGGAGAGAGGATAGGATAGGATAGAGGATAGGATAGGATAGAGGATAGGATAGGATAGAGGGTAGGATAGGATAGAGGATAGGATATAATAGAGGATAGGATTAGTAAGAGCATAGGATAGGATAGAGGATAGGATAGCATAGAGGATAGGATAGGATAGAGGATAGGATAGGATAGAGGATAGGATAGGATAGAGGATAGGATATAATAGAGGATAGGATTAGTAAGAGCATAGGATAGGATAGAGGATAGGATAGCATAGAGGATAGGATAGGATAGAGGATAGGATAGCATAGAGGATAGGATAGGATAGAGGATAGGATAGGACAGAGGATAAGATTGGATAGAGGATAGGATAGGATAGAGGATAGGATAGGATAGAGGATAGGATATGATAGAGGATAGGATTACTAAGAGCATAGGATAGGATAGAGGATAGGATAGCATAGATGATAGGATAGGATGGAGGATAGGATTGGATAGGGGATATGATAGGATAGAGGATAGGATATAATAGAGGATAGGATTAGTAAGAGCATAGGATAGGATAGAGGATAGGATATAATAGGATAGAGGATAGGATAGGATAGAGGATAGGATATGATAGAGGATAGGATAGGATAGAGGAAAGGATAGGATAGAGGATAGGATAGGATAGAGGACAGGATAGGATAGAGGATAGGATTGGATAGAGGATCGGATAGGATAGAGGATAGGATAGGATAGGGGATAGGATAAGTAAGAGGATAGGATAGGATAGAGGATAGGATAGACGAAAGGGTAGGATTGATGATGGGATAGGATAGAGGATAGGATAGGATAGAGGATAGGATAGGATAGAGGATAGGATAGGATAGAGGATAGGATAGGATAGAGGAAAGGATAGGATAGAGGATAGGATAGGATAGAGGATAGGATAAGAAAGAGGATAGGATAGGATAGAGGATAGGATAGACGAAAGGATAGGATTGATGATGGGATAGGATAGAGGATAGGATAGGATAGAGGATAGGATTGGATAGAGGATAGGATAGGATAGGATAGAGGATAGGATAGGATAGAGGATAGGATAGGATAGAGGATAGGATAGGATAAAGGATAGGATAGGATAGAGGATAGGATAGGATAGAGGATAGGATAGGATAGAGGATAGGATAGGATAGAGGATAGGATATAATAGAGGATAGGATTAGTAAGAGCATAGGATAGGATAGAGGATAGGATAGGATAGATGAGAGGCTAGGATAGAGGATAGGATAGGATAGAGGAAAGGATAGGATAGAGGATAGGATAGGATAGAGGATAGGATATGATAGAGGATAGGATATAATAGAGGATAGGATTAGTAAGAGCATAGGATTAGTAAGAGCATAGGATAGGATAGAGGATAGGATAGCATAGAGGATAGGATAGGATAGAGGATAGGATAGGACAGAGGATAAGATTGGATAGAGGATAGGATAGGATAGAGGATAGGATAGGATAGAGGATAGGATATGATAGAGGATAGGATTACTAAGAGCATAGGATAGGATAGAGGATAGGATAGCATAGATGATAGGATAGGATGGAGGATAGGATTGGATAGAGGATAGGATAGGATAGAGGATAGGATAGGATAGAGGATAGAGGACAGGATAGGATAGAGGATAGGATAGGATAGAGGATAGGATAGGATAGAGGATAGGATAGGATAGAGGATAGGATAGGATAGAGGATAGGATATAATAGAGGATAGGATTAGTAAGAGCATAGGATAGGATAGAGGATAGGATAGCATAGAGGATAGGATAGGATAGAGGATAGGATAGGATAGAGGATCTGATAGGAGAGAGGATAGGATAGGATAGAGGAGAGGATAGGATAGAGGATAGCATAGGATAGAGGGTAGGATAGGATAGAGGATAGGATAGGATAGAGGATAGGATAGCATAGAGGATAGGATAGGATGGAGGATAGGATAGGATAGAGGATAGGATATGATAGAGGATAGGATAGGATAAAGGATAGGATAGGATAGAGGATAGGATAGGATAGAGGATAGGATAGGATAGAGGATAGGATAGGATAGAGGATAGGATATAATAGAGGATAGGATTAGTAAGAGCATAGGATAGGATAGAGGATAGGATAGGATAGATGAGAGGCTAGGATAGAGGATAGGATAGGATAGAGGAAAGGATAGGATAGAGGATAGGATAGCATAGAGGATAGGATAGGATGGAGGATAGGATAGGATAGAGGATAGGATATGATAGAGGATAGGATAGGATTGAGGATAGGATACGATAGAGGATAGGATAGGATAGAGGATAGGATAGGATAGAGGATAGAGGACAGGATAGGATAGAGGATAGGATAGGATAGAGGATAGGATAGGATAGAGGATAGGATAGGATAGAGGATAGGATAGGATAGAGGATAGGATATAATAGAGGATAGGATTAGTAAGAGCATAGGATAGGATAGAGGATAGGATAGCATAGAGGATAGGATAGGATAGAGGATAGGATAGGATAGAGGATCTGATAGGAGAGAGGATATGATAGGATAGAGGAGAGGATAGGATAGAGGATAGGATAGGATAGAGGGTAGGATAGGATAGAGGATAGGATAGGATAGAGGATAGGATAGCATAGAGGATAGGATAGGATGGAGGATAGGATTGGATAGAGGATAGGATAGGATAGAGGATAGGATAGGATAGAGGATAGGATAGGATAGAGGATAGGATATGATAGAGGATAGGATAGGATAGAGGATAGGATAAGTAAGAGGATAGGATAGGATAGAGGGTAGGATAGGATAGAGGATAGGATAGGATAGAGGATAGGATATAATAGAGGATAGGATAGAGGATAGGATAGCATAGAGGATAGGATAGGATAGAGGATAGGATAGGACAGAGGATAAGATTGGATAGAGGATAGGATAGGATAGAGGATAGGATAGGATAGAGGATAGGATATGATAGAGCATAGGATTACTAAGAGCATAGGATAGGATACAGGATAGGATAGCATAGAGGATAGGATAGGATGGAGGATAGGATTGGATAGAGAATACGATAGGATGGAGGATAGGATAGGATACAGGATAGGATAGGATAGAGGATAGGATAGGATAGAGGATAGGATAGGATAGAGGATAGGATAGGATAGAGGATAGGATAGGATAGAGGATAGGATATAATAGAGGATAGGATTAGTAAGAGCATAGGATAGGATAGAGGATAGGATAGGATAGATGAGAGGCTAGGATAGAGGATAGGATAGGATAGAGGAAAGGATAGCATAGAGGATAGGATAGGATAGGATAGAGGATAGGATAGGATAGAGGATAGGATATGATAGAGGATAGGATAGGATAGAGGAAAGGATAGGATAGAGGATAGGATAGGATAGAGGACAGGATAGGATAGAGGATAGGATAGACGAAAGGATAGGATTGATGATGGGATAGGATAGAGGATAGGATAGGATAGAGGATAGGATAGGATAGAGGATAGGATAGGATAGAGGATAGGATATAATAGAGGATAGGATTAGTAAGAGCATAGGATAGGATAGAGGATAGGATAGCATAGAGGATAGGATAGGATAGAGGATAGGATAGGATAGAGGATGGGATAGGAGAGAGGATAGGATAGGATAGAGGATAGGATAGGATAGAGGATAGGATAGGATAGAGGGTAGGATAGGATAGAGGATAGGATATAATAGAGGATAGGATTAGTAAGAGCATAGGATAGGATAGAGGATAGGATAGCATAGAGGATAGGATAGGATAGAGGATAGGATAGGATAGAGGATAGGATAGGATAGAGGATAGGATATAATAGAGGATAGGATTAGTAAGAGCATAGGATAGGATAGAGGATAGGATAGCATAGAGGATAGGATAGGATAGAGGATAGGATAGCATAGAGGATAGGATAGGATAGAGGATAGGATAGGACAGAGGATAAGATTGGATAGAGGATAGGATAGGATAGAGGATAGGATAGGATAGAGGATAGGATATGATAGAGGATAGGATTACTAAGAGCATAGGATAGGATAGAGGATAGGATAGCATAGATGATAGGATAGGATGGAGGATAGGATTGGATAGGGGATATGATAGGATAGAGGATAGGATATAATAGAGGATAGGATTAGTAAGAGCATAGGATAGGATAGAGGATAGGATATAATAGGATAGAGGATAGGATAGGATAGAGGATAGGATATGATAGAGGATAGGATAGGATAGAGGAAAGGATAGGATAGAGGATAGGATAGGATAGAGGACAGGATAGGATAGAGGATAGGATTGGATAGAGGATCGGATAGGATAGAGGATAGGATAGGATAGGGGATAGGATAAGTAAGAGGATAGGATAGGATAGAGGATAGGATAGACGAAAGGGTAGGATTGATGATGGGATAGGATAGAGGATAGGATAGGATAGAGGATAGGATAGGATAGAGGATAGGATAGGATAGAGGATAGGATAGGATAGAGGAAAGGATAGGATAGAGGATAGGATAGGATAGAGGATAGGATAAGAAAGAGGATAGGATAGGATAGAGGATAGGATAGACGAAAGGATAGGATTGATGATGGGATAGGATAGAGGATAGGATAGGATAGAGGATAGGATTGGATAGAGGATAGGATAGGATAGGATAGAGGATAGGATAGGATAGAGGATAGGATAGGATAGAGGATAGGATAGGATAAAGGATAGGATAGGATAGAGGATAGGATAGGATAGAGGATAGGATAGGATAGAGGATAGGATAGGATAGAGGATAGGATATAATAGAGGATAGGATTAGTAAGAGCATAGGATAGGATAGAGGATAGGATAGGATAGATGAGAGGCTAGGATAGAGGATAGGATAGGATAGAGGAAAGGATAGGATAGAGGATAGGATAGGATAGAGGATAGGATATGATAGAGGATAGGATATAATAGAGGATAGGATTAGTAAGAGCATAGGATTAGTAAGAGCATAGGATAGGATAGAGGATAGGATAGCATAGAGGATAGGATAGGATAGAGGATAGGATAGGACAGAGGATAAGATTGGATAGAGGATAGGATAGGATAGAGGATAGGATAGGATAGAGGATAGGATATGATAGAGGATAGGATTACTAAGAGCATAGGATAGGATAGAGGATAGGATAGCATAGATGATAGGATAGGATGGAGGATAGGATTGGATAGAGGATAGGATAGGATAGAGGATAGGATAGGATAGAGGATAGAGGACAGGATAGGATAGAGGATAGGATAGGATAGAGGATAGGATAGGATAGAGGATAGGATAGGATAGAGGATAGGATAGGATAGAGGATAGGATATAATAGAGGATAGGATTAGTAAGAGCATAGGATAGGATAGAGGATAGGATAGCATAGAGGATAGGATAGGATAGAGGATAGGATAGGATAGAGGATCTGATAGGAGAGAGGATAGGATAGGATAGAGGAGAGGATAGGATAGAGGATAGCATAGGATAGAGGGTAGGATAGGATAGAGGATAGGATAGGATAGAGGATAGGATAGCATAGAGGATAGGATAGGATGGAGGATAGGATAGGATAGAGGATAGGATATGATAGAGGATAGGATAGGATAAAGGATAGGATAGGATAGAGGATAGGATAGGATAGAGGATAGGATAGGATAGAGGATAGGATAGGATAGAGGATAGGATATAATAGAGGATAGGATTAGTAAGAGCATAGGATAGGATAGAGGATAGGATAGGATAGATGAGAGGCTAGGATAGAGGATAGGATAGGATAGAGGAAAGGATAGGATAGAGGATAGGATAGGATAGAGGATAGGATATGATAGAGGATAGGATATAATAGAGGATAGGATTAGTAAGAGCATAGGATTAGTAAGAGCATAGGATAGGATAGAGGATAGGATAGCATAGAGGATAGGATAGGATAGAGGATAGGATAGGACAGAGGATAAGATTGGATAGAGGATAGGATAGGATAGAGGATAGGATAGGATAGAGGTTAGGATATGATAGAGGATAGGATTACTAAGAGCATAGGATAGGATAGAGGATAGGATAGCATAGATGATAGGATAGGATGGAGGATAGGATTGGATAGAGGATAGGATAGGATAGAGGATAGGATAGGATAGAGGATAGAGGACAGGATAGGATAGAGGATAGGATAGGATAGAGGATAGGATAGGATAGAGGATAGGATAGGATAGAGGATAGGATAGGATAGAGGATAGGATATAATAGAGGATAGGATTAGTAAGAGCATAGGATAGGATAGAGGATAGGATAGCATAGAGGATAGGATAGGATAGAGGATAGGATAGGATAGAGGATCTGATAGGAGAGAGGATAGGATAGGATAGAGGAGAGGATAGGATAGAGGATAGCATAGGATAGAGGGTAGGATAGGATAGAGGATAGGATAGGATAGAGGATAGGATAGCATAGAGGATAGGATAGGATGGAGGATAGGATAGGATAGAGGATAGGATATGATAGAGGATAGGATAGGATTGAGGATAGGATACGATAGAGGATAGGATAGGATAGAGGATAGGATAGGATAGAGGATAGAGGACAGGATAGGATAGAGGATAGGATAGGATAGAGGATAGGATAGGATAGAGGATAGGATAGGATAGAGGATAGGATAGGATAGAGGATAGGATATAATAGAGGATAGGATTAGTAAGAGCATAGGATAGGATAGAGGATAGGATAGCATAGAGGATAGGATAGGATAGAGGATAGGATAGGATAGAGGATCTGATAGGAGAGAGGATATGATAGGATAGAGGAGAGGATAGGATAGAGGATAGGATAGGATAGAGGGTAGGATAGGATAGAGGATAGGATAGGATAGAGGATAGGATAGCATAGAGGATAGGATAGGATGGAGGATAGGATTGGATAGAGGATAGGATAGGATAGAGGATAGGATAGGATAGAGGATAGGATAGGATAGAGGATAGGATAGGATAGAGGATAGGATAGGATAGAGGATAGGATAAGTAAGAGGATAGGATAGGATAGAGGGTAGGATAGGATAGAGGATAGGATAGGATAGAGGATAGGATATAATAGAGGATAGGATTAGTAAGAGCATAGGATAGGATAGAGGATAGGATAGCATAGAGGATAGGATAGGATAGAGGATAGGATAGGACAGAGGATAAGATTGGATAGAGGATAGGATAGGATAGAGGATAGGATAGGATAGAGGATAGGATATGATAGAGCATAGGATTACTAAGAGCATAGGATAGGATACAGGATAGGATAGCATAGAGGATAGGATAGGATGGAGGATAGGATTGGATAGAGAATAGGATAGGATGGAGGATAGGATAGGATACAGGATAGGATAGGATAGAGGATAGGATAGGATAGAGGATAGGATAGGATAGAGGATAGGATAGGATAGAGGATAGGATAGGATAGAGGATAGGATATAATAGAGGATAGGATTAGTAAGAGCATAGGATAGGATAGAGGATAGGATAGGATAGATGAGAGGCTAGGATAGAGGATAGGATAGGATAGAGGAAAGGATAGCATAGAGGATAGGATAGGATAGGATAGAGGATAGGATAGGATAGAGGATAGGATATGATAGAGGATAGGATAGGATAGAGGAAAGGATAGGATAGAGGATAGGATAGGATAGAGGACAGGATAGGATAGAGGATAGGATAGACGAAAGGATAGGATTGATGATGGGATAGGATAGAGGATAGGATAGGATAGAGGATAGGATAGGATAGAGGATAGGATAGGATAGAGGATAGGATATAATAGAGGATAGGATTAGTAAGAGCATAGGATAGGATAGAGGATAGGATAGCATAGAGGATAGGATAGGATAGAGGATAGGATAGGATAGAGGATGGGATAGGAGAGAGGATAGGATAGGATAGAGGATAGGATAGGATAGAGGATAGGATAGGATAGAGGGTAGGATAGGATAGAGGATAGGATATAATAGAGGATAGGATTAGTAAGAGCATAGGATAGGATAGAGGATAGGATAGCATAGAGGATAGGATAGGATAGAGGATAGGATAGGATAGAGGATAGGATAGGATAGAGGATAGGATATAATAGAGGATAGGATTAGTAAGAGCATAGGATAGGATAGAGGATAGGATAGCATAGAGGATAGGATAGGATAGAGGATAGGATAGGATAGAGGATCTGATAGGAGAGAGGATAGGATAGGATAGAGGATAGGATAGGATAGAGGATAGGATAGGATAGAGGGTAGGATAGGATAGAGGATAGGATAGGATAGAGGATAGGATAGCATAGAGGATAGGATAGGATGGAGGATAGGATTGGATAGAGGATAGGATAGGATAGAGGATAGGATAGGTAGAGGATAGGATAGGATAGAGGATAGGATAGGATAGAGGATAGGATAGGATAGAGGATAGGATAGGATAGAGGATAGGATATAATAGAGGATAGGATTAGTAAGAGCATAGGATAGGATAGTGGATAGGATAGCATAGAGGATAGGATAGGATAGAGGATAGGATAGGACAGAGGATAAGATTGGATAGAGGATAGGATAGGATAGAGGATAGGATAGGATAGAGGATAGGATATGATAGAGCATAGGATTACTACGAGCATAGGATAGGATACAGGATAGGATAGCATAGAGGATAGGATAGGATGGAGGATAGGATTGGATAGAGAATAGGATAGGATGGAGGATAGGATAGGATAGAGGATAGGATAGGATAGAGGATAGGATAGGATAGAGGATAGGATAGGATAGAGGATAGGATAGGATAGAGGATAGGATAGGATAGAGGATAGGATAGGATAGAGGATAGGATATAATAGAGGATAGGATTAGTAAGAGCATAGGATAGGATAGAGGATGGGATAGGATAGATGAGAGGCTAGGATAGAGGATAGGATAGGATAGAGGAAAGGATAGGTTAGAGGATAGGATAGGATAGGATAGAGGATAGGATAGGATAGAGGATAGGATATGATAGAGGATAGGATAGGATAGAGGAAAGGATAGGATAGAGGATAGGATAGGATAGAGGACAGGATAGGATAGAGGATAGGATTGGATAGAGGATCGGATAGGATAGAGGATAGGATAGGATAGAGGATAGGATAAGTAAGAGGATAGGATAGGATAGAGGATAGGATAGACGAAAGGATAGGATTGATGATGGGATAGGATAGAGGATAGGATAGGATAGAGGATAGGATTGGATAGAGGATAGGATAGGATAGAGGATAGGATAGGATAGAGGATAGGATAGGATAGAGGATAGAGGATAGAGGATAGGATAGGATAGGATAGAGGATAGGATAGGATAGAGGATAGGATAGGATAGAGGATAGGATAGGATAGAGGATAGGATAGGATAGAGGATAGGATAGGATAGAGGATAGGATAGGATAGAGGATAGGATAGGATAGAGGATAGGATAGGATAGAGGATAGGATAGGATAGAGGATAGTATAGGATAGAGGATAGGATAGGATAGAGGATAGGATAGGATAGAGGATAGGATAGGATAGAGGATAGGATAGGATATAGGAAAGGATAGGATAGAGGATAGGATAGGATAGAGGATAGGATATAATAGAGGATAGGATTAGTAAGAGCATAGGATAGGATAGAGGATAGGATAGGATAGAGGATAGGATAGGATAGAGGATCGGATAGGATAGAGGATAGGATAGGATAGAGGAAAGGATAGGATAGAGGATAGGATAGGATAGGATAGAGGATAGGATAGGATAGAGGATAGGATATGATAGAGGATAGGATAGGATTGAGGATAGGATAGGATAGTTGATAGGATATGATAGAGCATACGATAGAGGATAGGATAGGATAGGATAGGATAGAGAATAGGATAGGATACATGGTATTATAGGGTAGAGGATAGGATAGGATAGAGGATAGGATAGGATAGAGAATAGGATAGGATAGAGGATAGGATAGAGGATAGGATAGAGGATAGGATAGGATAGAGGATAGGATAGGATAGAGGATCGGATAGAGGATAGGATAGGATAGAGGATCGGATAGGATAGAGGATAGGATAGGATAGAGGAAAGGATAGGATAGAGGATAGGATAGGATAGGATAGAGGATAGGATAGGAAAGAGGATAGGATATGATAGAGGATAGGATAGGATTGAGGATAGGATACGATACAGGATAGGATAGGATAGAGGATAGGATAAGATAGAGGATAGAGGATAGGATAGGATAGAGGATAGGATAGGATAGAGGATAGGATAGGATAGAGGATAGGATATAATAGAGGATAGGATTAGTAAGAGCATAGGATAGGATAGAGGATAGGATTGCATAGAGGATAGGATAGGATAGAGGATAGGATAGGATAGAGGATAGGATAGGATAGAGGATAGGATAGGATAGAGGATAGGATAGGATAGAGGATAGGATAGGATAGAGGATAGGATAGGATAGAGGATAGGATAGGATAGAGGATAGGATAGGATAGAGGATAGGATAGGATAGAGGATAGGATAGGATAGAGGATAGGATAGGATAGAGGATAGGATATAATAGAGGATAGGATTAGTAAGAGCATAGGATAGGATAGAGGATAGGATAGGATAGATGAGAGGCTAGGATAGAGGATAGGATAGGATAGAGGAAAGGATAGGATAGAGGATAGGATAGGATAGGATAGAGGATAGGATAGGATAGAGGATAGGATATGATAGAGGATAGGATAGGATAGAGGAAAGGATAGGATAGAGGATAGGATAGGATAGAGGACAGGATAGGATAGAGGATAGGATTGGATAGAGGATCGGATAGGATAGAGGATAGGATAGGATAGAGGATAGGATAAGAAAGAGGATAGGATAGGATAGAGGATAGGATAGACGAAAGGATAGGATTGATGATGGGATAGGATAGAGGATAGGATAGGATAGAGGATAGGATAGGATAGAGGATAGGATAGGATAGAGGATAGGATAGGATAGAGGATAGAGGATAGGATAGGATAGGATAGGATAGAGGATAGGATAGGATAGGATAGGATAGAGGATAGGATATGATAGAGGATAGGATAGGATAGAGGAAAGGATAGGATAGAGGATAGGATAGGATAGAGGATAGGATAGGATAGAGGAAAGGATAGGATAGAGTATAGGATAGGATAGAGGATAGGATAAGAAAGAGGATAGGATAGGATAGAGGATAGGATAGGATAGAGGATAGGATATAATAGAGGATAGGATTAGGAAGAGCATAGGATAGGATAGAGGATAGGATAGGATAGATGAGAGGCTAGGATAGAGGATAGGATAGGATAGAGGAAAGGATAGGATAGAGGATAGGATAGGATAGGATAGAGGATAGGATAGGATAGCGGATAGGATATGATAGATGATAGGATAGGATAGAGGAAAGGATAGGATAGAGGATAGGATGGGATAGAGGACAGGATAGGATAGAGGATAGGATTGGATAGAGGATCGGATAGGATAGAGGATAGGATAGGATAGAGGATAGGATAAGTAAGAGGATAGGATAGGATAGAGGATAGGTTAGACGAAAGGATAGGATTGATGATGGGATAGGATAGAGGATAGGATAGGATAGAGGATAGGATAGGATAGAGGAAAGGATAGGATAGAGTATAGGATAGGATAGAGTATAGGATAAGAAAGAGGATAGGATAGGATAGAGGATAGGATAGGATAGAGGATAGGATAGGATAGAGGAAAGGATAGGATAGAGTATAGGATAGGATAGAGGATAGGATTGGATAGAGGATAGGATAGGATGGAGGATAGGATTGGATAGAGGATAGGATAGGATAGAGGATAGGATAGGATAGAGGATAGGATAGGATAGAGGATAGGATAGGATAGAGGATAGGATAGGATAGAGGATAGGATAGGATAGAGCATAGGATAGGATAGAGGATAGGATAGGATAGAGGATATGATAGGATAGGATAGGGGATAGGATTGGATAGAGGATAGAATAGGATAGAGGATAGGATAGGATAGAGAATAGGATAGGATAGAGGATAGGATAGGATAGGATAGATGATATTATAGTAAAGAGGATAGGATAGGGGACTGGATAGGATAGAGGATAGGATAGGATAGAGGATAGGATAGGATAGAGGATAGGATAGGATAGAGGATAGGATAGGATAGAGGATAGGATAGGATAGAGGATACGATATAGGATTGGATAGGATAGACGATAGGATACGATAGAGGATAGGATAGGATAGAGGATAGGATAGGATAGAGAATAGGATATAGGATTGGACAGGATAGAGGATAGGATAGGATAGAGGATATGATAGGATAGGACAGAGGATAGGATTGGATAGAGGATAGGATAGGATAGAGGATAGGATAGGATAGAGGATAGGATAGGATAGAGGATAGGATAGGATAGAGGATATGATAGGATAGAGCATAGGGTAGGATAGAGGATATGATAGGATATTATAGAGGATAGGATTGGATAGATGATAGGATAGGATAGGATAGAGGATAGGATAGGATAGAGGATACGATATAGGATTGGATAGGATAGAGGATAGGATACGATAGAGGATAGGATAGGATAGAGGATAGGATAGGATAGAGGATAGGATAGGATAGAGCATAGGATAGGATAGAGGATAGGATAGGATAGAGGATATGATAGGATAGGATAGAGGATAGGATTGGATAGAGGATAGGATAGGATAGAGGGTAGGATAGGATAGAGGATAGGATAGGATAGAGGATAGGATAGGATAGAGGATATGATAGGATAGGATAGAGGATAGGATTGGATAGAGGATAGGATAGGATAGAGGATAGGATAGGATAGAGGATAGGATAGGATAGAGAATAGGATAGGATAGGATAGATGATATTATAGTAAAGAGGATAGGATATGATAGAGGATAGGATAGGATAGAGGATACGATACGATAGAGGATAGGATAGAATAGAGGATAGGATTGGATAGAGGATATGATAGGATACAGGATAGGATAGGATAGAGGATACGATATGGGATTGGATAGGATAGAGGATAGGATACGATAGAGGATAGGATAGGATAGAGGATAGGATAGGATAGAGGATAGGATAGGATAGAGGATATGATAGGATAGGATAGAGTATAGGATTGGGTAGAGGATAGGATATAATAGAGGATAGGATTAGGAAGAGCATAGGATAGGATAGAGGATAGGATAGGATAGATGAGAGGCTAGGATAGAGGATAGGATAGGATAGAGGAAAGGATAGGATAGAGGATAGGATAGGATAGGATAGAGGATAGGATAGGATAGCGGATAGGATATGATAGATGATAGGATAGGATAGAGGATAGGATAGGATAGAGGATAGGATAGGATAGAGGATAGGATAGGATAGAGGATAGGATAGGATAGAGGATAGGATAAGTAAGAGGATAGGATAGGATAGAGGATAGGTTAGACGAAAGGATAGGATTGATGATGGGATAGGATAGAGGATAGGATAGGATAGAGGATAGGATAGGATAGAGGAAAGGATAGGATAGAGTATAGGATAGGATAGAGTATAGGATAAGAAAGAGGATAGGATAGGATAGAGGATAGGATAGGATAGAGGATAGGATAGGATAGAGGAAAGGATAGGATAGAGTATAGGATAGGATAGAGGATAGGATTGGATAGAGGATAGGATAGGATGGAGGATAGGATTGGATAGAGGATAGGATAGGATAGAGGATAGGATAGGATAGAGGATAGGATAGGATAGAGGATAGGATAGGATAGAGGATAGGATAGGATAGAGGATAGGATAGGATAGAGCATAGGATAGGATAGAGGATAGGATAGGATAGAGGATATGATAGGATAGGATAGGGGATAGGATTGGATAGAGGATAGAATAGGATAGAGGATAGGATAGGATAGAGAATAGGATAGGATAGAGGATAGGATAGGATAGGATAGATGATATTATAGTAAAGACGATAGGATATGATAGAGGATAGGATAGGGGACTGGATAGGATAGAGGATAGGATAGGATAGAGGATAGGATAGGATAGAGGATAGGATAGGATAGAGGATACGATATAGGATTGGATAGGATAGAGGATAGGATACGATAGAGGATAGGATAGGATAGAGGATAGGATAGGATAGAGAATAGGATATAGGATTGGACAGGATAGAGGATAGGATAGGATAGAGGATATGATAGGATAGGACAGAGGATAGGATTGGATAGAGGATAGGATAGGATAGAGGATAGGATAGGATAGAGGATAGGATAGGGTAGAGGATAGGATAGGATAGAGGATAGGATAGGATAGGGTAGATGATATTATAGTAAAGAGGATAGGATATGATAGAGGATAGGATAGGGGACTGGATAGGATAGAGGATAGGATAGGATAGAGCATAGGATAGGATAGAGGATAGGATAGGATAGAGGATATGATAGGATAGGATAGAGGATAGGATTGGATAGAGGATAGGATAGGATAGAGGATAGGATAGGATAGAGGATAGGATAGGATAGAGGATAGGATAGGATAGGATAGATGATATTATAGTAAAGAGGATAGGATATGATAGAGGATAGGATAGGATAGAGGATACGATACGATAGAGGATAGGATAGAATAGAGGATAGGATAGGATAGAGGATAGGATAGGATACAGGATAGGATAGGATAGAGGATAGGATAG
Organism: Halictus rubicundus; assembly: GCF_050948215.1. NCBI lineage: Eukaryota > Metazoa > Arthropoda > Insecta > Hymenoptera > Halictidae > Halictus > Halictus rubicundus. Next base: position 94,522 of record NW_027489023.1, on the reverse strand, counting down.
GATAGAGATTAGCATAGGATAGAGGATAGGATAGGATAGAGGATCGGATAGGATAGGATAGATGATATTATAGTAAAGAGGATAGGATATGATAGAGGATAGGATAGGGGACTGGATAGGGTAGAGGATAGGATAGGATAGAGGATAGGATAGGATAGAGGATAGGATAGGTTAGAGGATACGATTGGATAGAGGATAGAATAGGATAGAGGATAGGATAGGATAGAGAATAGGATAGGATAGAGGATAGGATAGGATAGGATAGATGATATTATAGTAAAGACGATAGGATATGATAGAGGATAGGATAGGGGACTGGATAGGATAGAGGATAGGATAGGATAGAGCATAGGATAGGATAGAGGATAGGATAGGATAGAGGATATGATAGGATAGGATAGAGGATAGGATTGGATAGAGGATAGGATAGGATAGAGGATAGGATAGGATAGAGGATAGGATAGGATAGAGGATAGGATAGGATAGGATAGATGATATTATAGTAAAGAGGATAGGATATGATAGAGGATAGGATAGGATAGAGGATACGATACGATAGAGGATAGGATAGAATAGAGGATAGGATAGGATAGAGGATAGGATAGGATACAGGATAGGATAGGATAGAGGATAGGATAGGATAGAGATTAGCATAGGATAGAGGATAGGATATGATAGAGGATCGGATAGGATACGATAGATGATATTATAGTAAAGAGGATAGGATATGATAGAGGATAGGATAGGGGACTGGATAGGGTAGAGGATAGGATAGGATAGAGGATAGGATAGGATAGAGGATAGGATAGGTTAGAGGATACGATATAGGATTTGATAGGATAGAGAATAGGATACGATAGAGGATAGGATAGGATAGAGGATAGGATAGGATAGAGAGTAGGATATAGGATTGGATAGGATAGAGGATAGGATACGATAGAGGATAGGATAGAATAGAGGATAGGATAGGATAGAGGATAGGATAGGATAGAGGATAGGATAGGATAGAGGATAGGATAGGATAGAGCATAGGATAGGATAGAGGATAGGATAGGATAGAGGATATGATAGGATAGGATAGAGGATAGGATTGGATAGAGGATAGGATAGGATAGAGGATACGATATAGGATTGGATAGGATAGAGGATAGGATACGATAGAGGATAGGATAGAATAGAGGATAGGATAGGATAGGATAGAGGATAGTATAGGATAGAGGATAGGATAGGATATAGGATAGGATAGGATAGAGGATAGGATAGGATAGAGGATAGGATAGGATAGGATAGAGGATAGGATAGGATAGAGCATGGGATAGGATAGAGGATAGGATAGGATAGAGGATATGATAGGATAGGATAGAGGATAGGATTGGATAGAGGATAGGATAGGATAGAGGATAGGATAGGATAGAGAATAGGATATAGGATTGGACAGGATAGAGGATAGAATAGGATAGAGGATAAGATAGGATAGAGGTTAGGATATGATAGAGTATAGGATAGGATAGAGGAGAGGATAGGGGATTGGATAGGATAGAGGATAGGATATGATATAGGATAGGATAGGATAGAGGGTAGGATAGGATAGAGGATAGGATAGGATAGGATAGAGAATAGGATATAGGATTGGATTGGATAGAGGATAGAATAGGATAGAGGATAAGATAGGATAGAGGATAGGATAGGATAGAGGATACGATATAGGATTGGATAGGATAGAGGATAGGATACGATAGAGGATAGGATAGGATAGAGGATAGGATAGGATAGAGAATAGGATATAGGATTGGACAGGATAGAGGATAGGATAGGATAGAGGATATGATAGGATAGGACAGAGGATAGGATTGGATAGAGGATAGGATAGGATAGAGGATAGGATAGGATAGAGGATAGGATAGTTTAGAGGATAGGATAGGATAGAGGATAGGATAGGATAGGGTAGATGATATTATAGTAAAGAGGATAGGATATGATAGAGGATAGGATAGGGGACTGGATAGGATAGAGGATAGGATAGGATAGAGCATAGGATAGGATAGAGGATAGGATAGGATAGAGGATATGATAGGATAGGATAGAGGATAGGATTGGATAGAGGATAGGATAGGATAGAGGATAGGATAGGATAGAGGATAGGATAGGATAGAGGATAGGATAGGATAGAGGATAGGATAGGATAGAGAATAGGATATAGGATTGGACAGGATAGAGGATAGAATAGGATAGAGGATAGGATAGGATACAGGAGAATATAGGATAGAGGATACGATATGGGATTGGATAGGATAGAGGATAGGATACGATAGACGATAGGATAGGATAGGGGATTGGATAGAATAGAGGATAGGATAGGATACAGGATAGGATAGGATAGAGGATATGATAGGATAGAGGATAGGATAGGATAGAGGATAGGATAGGATAGAGATTAGGATAGGATAGAGGATAGGATAGGATAGAGGATCGGATAGGATAGGATAGATGATATTATAGTAAAGAGGATAGGATATGATAGAGGATAGGATAGGGGACTGGATAGGATAGAGGATAGGATAGGATAGAGGATAGGATAGGATAGAGGATAGGATAGGATAGAGCATAGGATAGGATAGAGGATAGGATAGGATAGAGGATATGATAGGATAGGATAGAGGATAGGATTGGATAGAGGATAGAATAGGATAGAGGATAGGATAGGATAGAGAATAGGATAGGATAGAGGATAGGATAGGATAGGATAGATGATATTATAGTAAAGACGATAGGATATGATAGAGGATAGGATAGGGGACTGGATAGGATAGAGGATAGGATAGGATAGAGGATAGGATAGGATAGAGGATAGGATAGGATAGAGGATACGATATAAGATTGGATAGGATAGAGGATAGGATACGATAGAGGATAGGATAGGATAGAGGATAGGATAGGATAGAGAATAGGATATAGGATTGGACAGGATAGAGGATAGGATAGGATAGAGGATATGATAGGATAGGACAGAGGATAGGATTGGATAGAGGATAGGATAGGATAGAGGATAGGATAGGATAGAGGATAGGATAGGGTAGAGGATAGGATAGGATAGAGGATAGGATAGGATAGGGTAGATGATATTATAGTAAAGAGGATAGGATATGATAGAGGATAGGATAGGGGACTGGATAGGATAGAGGATAGGATAGGATAGAGCATAGGATAGGATAGAGGATAGGATAGGATAGAGGATATGATAGGATAGGATAGAGGATAGGATTGGATAGAGGATAGGATAGGATAGAGGATAGGATAGGATAGGATAGATGATATTATAGTAAAGAGGATAGGATATGATAGAGGATAGGATAGGATAGAGGATACGATACGATAGAGGATAGGATAGAATAGAGGATAGGATAGGATAGAGGATAGGATAGGATACAGGATAGGATAGGATAGAGGATAGGATAGGATAGAGATTAGCATAGGATAGAGGATAGGATAGGATAGAGGATCGGATAGGATAGGATAGATGATATTATAGTAAAGAGGATAGGATATGATAGAGGATAGGATAGGGGACTGGATAGGGTAGAGGATAGGATAGGATAGAGGATAGGATAGGATAGAGGATAGGATAGGTTAGAGGATACGATATAGGATTTGATAGGATAGAGAATAGGATACGATAGAGGATAGGATAGAATAGAGGATAGGATAGGATAGAGGATAGGATAGGATAGAGGATAGGATAGGATAGAGGATAGGATAGGGTAGAGCATAGGATAGGATAGAGGATAGGATAGGATAGAGGATATGATAGGATAGGATAGAGGATAGGATTGGATAGAGGATAGGATAGGATAGAGGATACGATATAGGATTGGATAGGATAGAGGATAGGATACGATAGAGGATAGGATAGAATAGAGGATAGGATAGGATAGGATAGAGGATAGTATAGGATAGAGGATAGGATAGGATATAGGATAGGATAGGATAGAGGATAGGATAGGATAGAGGATAGGATAGGATAGGATAGAGGATAGGATAGGATAGAGCATGGGATAGGATAGAGGATAGGATAGGATAGAGGATATGATAGGATAGGATAGAGGATAGGATTGGATAGAGGATAGGATAGGATAGAGGATAGGATAGGATAGAGAATAGGATATAGGATTGGACAGGATAGAGGATAGAATAGGATAGAGGATAAGATAGGATAGAGGTTAGGATATGATAGAGTATAGGATAGGATAGAGGAGAGGATAGGGGATTGGATAGGATAGAGGATAGGATATGATATAGGATAGGATAGGATAGAGGGTAGGATAGGATAGAGGATAGGATAGGATAGGATAGAGAATAGGATATAGGATTGGATTGGATAGAGGATAGAATAGGATAGAGGATAAGATAGGATAGAGGATAGGATATGATAGAGGATAGGATAGGATAGTGGATAGGATAGGGGATTGGATAGAATAGAGGATAGGATAGGATACAGGATAGGATAGGATAGAGGATATGATAGGATAGAGGATAGGATAGGATAGAGGATAGGATAGGATAGAGAATAGGATAGGATAGAGGATAGGATAGGATAGAGGATCGGATAGGATAGGATAGAGGATAGGATAGGATAGAGGATCGGATAGGATAGGATAGAAGATATTATAGTAAAGAGGATAGGATATGATAGAGGATAGGATAGGGGACTGGATAGGATAGAGGATAGGATAGGATAGAGGATAGGATAGGATAGAGGATAGGATAGGATAGAGGATAGGATAGGATAGAGGATAGGATAGGATAGAGGATACGATATAGGAGTGGATAGGATAGAGGATAGGATACGATAGAGGATAGGATAGGATAGAGGATAGGATAGGATAGAGAATAGGATATAGGATTGGATAGGATAGAGGATAGAATAGGATAGAGGATAGGATAGGATAGAGGATAGGATAGGATAGAGGATAGGATACGATAGAGGATAGGATAGGATAGAGGATAGGATAGGATAGCGGAAAGGATAGGATAGAGTATAGAATAGGATAGAGGATAAGATAGGATAGAGGTTAGGATATGATAGCGTATAGGATAGGATAGAGGAGAGGATAGGGGATTGGATAGGATAGAGGATAGGATATGATATAGGATAGGATAGGATAGAGGGTAGGATAGGATAGAGGATAGGATAGGATAGGATAGAGAATAGGATATAGGATTGGATTGGATAGAGGATAGAATAGGATAGAGGATAAGATAGGATAGAGGATAGGATATGATAGAGGATAGGATAGGATAGAGGATAGGATAGGGGATTGGATAGAATAGAGGATAGGATAGGATACAGGATAGGATAGGATAGAGGATATGATAGGATAGAGGATAGGATAGGATAGAGGATAGGATAGGATAGAGAATAGGATAGGATAGAGGATAGGATAGGATAGAGGATAGGATAGGATAGAGGATAGAGGATAGGATAGGATAGAGGATCGGATAGGATAGGATAGATGATATTATAGTAAAGAGGATAGGATATGATAGAGGATAGGATAGGGGACTGGATAGGATAGAGGATAGGATAGGATAGAGGATAGGATAGGATAGAGGATAGGATAGGATAGAGGATAGGATAGGATAGACGATAGGATAGGATAGAGGATAGGATAGGCTAGAGGATACGATATAGGAGTGGATAGGATAGAGGATAGGATACGATAGAGGATAGGATAGGATAGAGGATAGGATAGGATAGGATAGAGGATCGGATAGGATAGGATAGATGATATTATAGTAAAGAGGATAGGATATGATAGAGGATAGGGTAGGGGACTGGATAGGATAGAGGATAGGATAGGATAGAGGATAGGATAGGATAGAAGATAGGATATGTTAGAGGATACGATATAGGATTGGATAGGATAGAGGATAGGATACGATAGAGGATAGAATAGAATAGAGGATAGGATAGGATAGAGGATAGGATAGGATAGAGGATAGGATAGGGGACTGGATAGGATAGAGGATAGGATAGGATAGAGGATAGGATAGGATAGAGGATAGGATAGGATAGAGGATACGATATAGGATTGGATAGGATAGAGGATAGGATACGATAGAGGATGGGATAGGATAGAGGATAGGATAGGATAGAGAATAGGATATAGGATTGGACAGGATAGAGGATAGGATAGGATAGAGGATATGATAGGATAGGACAGAGGATAGGATTGGATAGAGGATAGGATAGGATAGAGGATAGGATAGGATAGAGGATAGGATAGGATAGAGGATAGGATAGGATAGAGGATAGGATAGGATAGGGTAGATGATATTATAGTAAAGAGGATAGGATATGATAGAGGATAGGATAGGGGACTGGATAGGATAGAGGATAGGATAGGATAGAGGATAGGATAGGATAGAGGATACGATATAGGATTGGATAGGATAGAGGATAGGATACGATAGAGGATAGGATAGAATAGAGGATAGGATAGGATAGGATAGAGGATAGTATAGGATAGAGGATAGGATAGGATATAGGATAGGATAGGATAGAGGATAGGATAGGATAGAGGATAGGATAGGATAGGATAGAGGATAGGATAGGATAGAGCATAGGATAGGATAGAGGATAGGATAGGATAGAGGATATGATAGGATAGGATAGAGGATAGGATTGGATAGAGGATAGGATAGGATAGAGGATACGATATAGGATTGGATAGGATAGAGGATAGGATACGATAGAGGATAGGATAGAATAGAGGATAGGATAGGATAGGATAGAGGATAGTATAGGATAGAGGATAGGATAGGATATAGGATAGGATAGGATAGAGGATAGGATAGGATAGAGGATAGGATAGGATAGGATAGAGGATAGGATAGGATAGAGCATGGGATAGGATAGAGGATAGGATAGGATAGAGGATATGATAGGATAGGATAGAGGATAGGATTGGATAGAGGATAGGATAGGATAGAGGATAGGATAGGATAGAGAATAGGATATAGGATTGGACAGGATAGAGGATAGAATAGGATAGAGGATAGGATAGGATACAGGAGAATATAGGATAGAGGATACGATATGGGATTGGATAGGATAGAGGATAGGATACGATAGAGGATAGGATAGGATAGGGGATTGGATAGAATAGAGGATAGGATAGGATACAGGATAGGATAGGATAGAGGATATGATAGGATAGAGGATAGGATAGGATAGAGGATAGGATAGGATAGAGATTAGGATAGGATAGAGGATAGGATAGGATAGAGGATCGGATAGGATAGGATAGATGATATTATAGTAAAGAGGATAGGATATGATAGAGGATAGGATAGGGGACTGGATAGGATAGAGGATAGGATAGGATAGAGGAGAGGATACGATAGAGGATAGGATAGGATAGAGGATAGGATAGGATAGCGGAAAGGATAGGATAGAGTATAGAATAGGATAGAGGATAAGATAGGATAGAGGTTAGGATATGATAGAGTATAGGATAGGATAGAGGAGAGGATAGGGGATTGGATAGGATAGAGGATAGGATATGATATAGGATAGGATAGGATAGAGGGTAGGATAGGATAGAGGATAGGATAGGATAGGATAGAGAATAGGATATAGGATTGGATTGGATAGAGGATAGAATAGGATAGAGGATAAGATAGGATAGAGGATAGGATATGATAGAGGATAGGATAGGATAGAGGATAGGATAGGGGATTGGATAGAATAGAGGATAGGATAGGATACAGGATAGGATAGGATAGAGGATATGATAGGATAGAGGATAGGATAGGATAGAGGATAGGATAGGATAGAGGATAGGATAGGATAGAGGATCGGATAGGATAGGATAGAGGATAGGATAGGATAGAGGATCGGATAGGATAGGATAGAAGATATTATAGTAAAGAGGATAGGATATGATAGAGGATAGGATAGGGGACTGGATAGGATAGAGGATAGGATAGGATAGGGTAGATGATATTATAGTAAAGAGGATAGGATATGATAGAGGATAGGATAGGGGACTGGATAGGATAGAGGATAGGATAGGATAGAGGATAGGATAGGATAGAGGATACGATATAGGATTGGATAGGATAGAGGATAGGATACGATAGAGGATAGGATAGAATAGAGGATAGGATAGGATAGGATAGAGGATAGTATAGGATAGAGGATAGGATAGGATATAGGATAGGATAGGATAGAGGATAGGATAGGATAGAGGATAGGATAGGATAGGATAGAGGATAGGATAGGATAGAGCATAGGATAGGATAGAGGATAGGATAGGATAGAGGATATGATAGGATAGGATAGAGGATAGGATTGGATAGAGGATAGGATAGGATAGAGGATAGGATAGGATAGAGAATAGGATATAGGATTGGACAGGATAGAGGATAGAATAGGATAGAGGATAGGATAGGATACAGGAGAATATAGGATAGAGGATACGATATGGGATTGGATAGGATAGAGGATAGGATACGATAGAGGATAGGATAGGATAGGGGATTGGATAGAATAGAGGATAGGATAGGATACAGGATAGGATAGGATAGAGGATATGATAGGATAGAGGATAGGATAGGATAGAGGATAGGATAGGATAGAGATTAGGATAGGATAGAGGATAGGATAGGATAGAGGATCGGATAGGATAGGATAGATGATATTATAGTAAAGAGGATAGGATATGATAGAGGATAGGATAGGGGACTGGATAGGATAGAGGATAGGATAGGATAGAGGATAGGATAGGATAGAGGATAGGATAGGATAGAGGATAGGATAGGTTAGAGGATACGATATAGGATTGGATAGGATAGAGGATAGGATACGATAGAGGATAGGATAGGATAGAGGATAGGATAGGATAGAGAATAGGATATAGGTTTGGTTAGGATAGAGGATAGAATAGGATAGAGGATAGGATAGGATAGAGGATAGGATAGGATAGAGGATAGGATACGATAGAGGATAGGATAGGATAGAGGATAGGATAGGATAGAGAATAGGATATAGGATTGGACAGGATAGAGGATAGGATAGGATAGAGGATATGATAGGATAGGACAGAGGATAGGATTGGATAGAGGATAGGATAGGATAGAGGATAGGATAGGATAGAGGATAGGATAGGATAGGGTAGATGATATTATAGTAAAGAGGATAGGATATGATAGAGGATAGGATAGGGGACTGGATAGGATAGAGGATAGGATAGGATAGAGGATAGGATAGGATAGAGGATACGATATAGGATTGGATAGGATAGAGGATAGGATACGATAGAGGATAGGATAGAATAGAGGATAGGATAGGATAGGATAGAGGATAGTATAGGATAGAGGATAGGATAGGATATAGGATAGGATAGGATAGAGGATAGGATAGGATAGAGGATAGGATAGGATAGGATAGAGGATAGGATAGGATAGAGCATAGGATAGGATAGAGGATAGGATAGGATAGAGGATATGATAGGATAGGATAGAGGATAGGATTGGATAGAGGATAGGATAGGATAGAGGATACGATATAGGATTGGATAGGATAGAGGATAGGATACGATAGAGGATAGGATAGAATAGAGGATAGGATAGGATAGGATAGAGGATAGTATAGGATAGAGGATAGGATAGGATATAGGATAGGATAGGATAGAGGATAGGATAGGATAGAGGATAGGATAGGATAGGATAGAGGATAGGATAGGATAGAGCATGGGATAGGATAGAGGATAGGATAGGATAGAGGATATGATAGGATAGGATAGAGGATAGGATTGGATAGAGGATAGGATAGGATAGAGGATAGGATAGGATAGAGAATAGGATATAGGATTGGACAGGATAGAGGATAGAATAGGATAGAGGATAGGATAGGATACAGGAGAATATAGGATAGAGGATACGATATGGGATTGGATAGGATAGAGGATAGGATACGATAGAGGATAGGATAGGATAGGGGATTGGATAGAATAGAGGATAGGATAGGATACAGGATAGGATAGGATAGAGGATATGATAGGATAGAGGATAGGATAGGATAGAGGATAGGATAGGATAGAGATTAGGATAGGATAGAGGATCGGATAGGATAGGATAGATGATATTATAGTAAAGAGGATAGGATATGATAGAGGATAGGATAGGGGACTGGATAGGATAGAGGATAGGATAGGATAGAGGAGAGGATACGATAGAGGATAGGATAGGATAGAGGATAGGATAGGATAGCAGGAAAGGATAGGATAGAGTATAGAATAGGATAGAGGATAAGATAGGATAGAGGTTAGGATATGATAGAGTATAGGATAGGATAGAGGAGAGGATAGGGGATTGGATAGGATAGAGGATAGGATATGATATAGGATAGGATAGGATAGAGGGTAGGATAGGATAGAGGATAGGATAGGATAGGATAGAGAATAGGATATAGGATTGGATTGGATAGAGGATAGAATAGGATAGAGGATAAGATAGGATAGAGGATAGGATATGATAGAGGATAGGATAGGATAGAGGATAGGATAGGGGATTGGATAGAATAGAGGATAGGATAGGATACAGGATAGGATAGGATAGAGGATATGATAGGATAGAGGATAGGATAGGATAGAGGATAGGATAGGATAGAGAATAGGATAGGATAGAGGATAGGATAGGATAGAGGATCGGATAGGATAGGATAGAGGATAGGATAGGATAGAGGATCGGATAGGATAGGATAGAAGATATTATAGTAAAGAGGATAGGATATGATAGAGGATAGGATAGGGGACTGGATAGGATAGAGGATAGGATAGGATAGAGGATAGGATAGGATAGAGGATAGGATAGGATAGAGGATAGGATAGGATAGAGGATAGGATAGGATAGAGGATAGGATAGGATAGAGGATACGATATAGGAGTGGATAGGATAGAGGATAGGATACGATAGAGGATAGGATAGGATAGAGGATCGGATAGGATAGGATAGATGATATTATAGTAAAGAGGATAGGATATGATAGAGGATAGGGTAGGGGACTGGATAGGATAGAGGATAGGATAGGATAGAGGATAGGATAGGATAGAAGATAGGATATGTTAGAGGATACGATATAGGATTGGATAGGATAGAGGATAGGATACGATAGAGGATAGGATAGAATAGAGGATAGGATAGGATAGAGGATAGGATAGGATAGAGGATAGGATAGGATAGAGGATAGGATAGGATAGGATAGAGGATAGGATAGGATAGAGGATCGGATAGGATAGGATAGATGATATTATAGTAAAGAGGATAGGATATGATAGAGGATAGGATAGGGGACTGGATAGGATAGAGGATAGGATAGGATAGAGGATAGGATAGGATAGAGGATAGGATAGGATAGACGATAGGATAGGATAGAGGATAGGATAGGCTAGAGGATACGATATAGGAGTGGATAGGATAGAGGATAGGATACGATAGAGGATAGGATAGGATAGAGGATAGGATAGGATAGAGGATCGGATAGGAAAGGATAGATGATATTATAGTAAAGAGGATAGGATATGATAGAGGATAGGGTAGAGGACTGGATAGGATAGAGGATAGGATAGGATAGAGGATAGGATAGGATAGAAGATAGGATATGTTAGAGGATACGATATAGGATTGGATAGGATAGAGGATAGGATACGATAGAGGATAGGATAGAATAGAGGATAGGATAGGATAGAGGATAGGATAGGATAGAGGATCGGATAGGGGACTGGATAGGATAGAGGATAGGATAGGATAGAGGATAGGATAGGATAGAGGATAGGATAGGATAGAGGATAGGATAGGATAGAGGATAGGATAGGATAGAGGATACGATATAGGATTGGATAGGATAGAGGATAGGATACGATAGAGGATAGGATAGGATAGAGGATAGGATAGGATAGAGAATAGGATATAGGATTGGACAGGATAGAGGATAGGATAGGATAGAGGATATGATAGGATAGGACAGAGGATAGGATTGCATAGAGGATAGGATAGGATAGAGGATAGGATAGGATAGAGGATAGGATAGGATAGAGGATAGGATAGGATAGAGGATAGGATAGGATAGAGGATAGGATAGGATAGAGGATAGGATAGGATAGAGGATACGATATAGGATTGGATAGGATAGAGGATAGGATACGATAGAGGATAGGATAGGATAGAGGATAGGATAGGATAGAGAATAGGATATAGGATTGGACAGGATAGAGGATCGGATAGGATAGAGGATATGATAGGATAGGACAGAGGATAGGATTGGATAGAGGATAGGATAGGATAGAGGATAGGATAGGATAGAGGATAGGATAGGATAGAGGATAGGATAGGATAGGGTAGATGATATTATAGTAAAGAGGATAGGATATGATAGAGGATAGGATAGGGGACTGGATAGGATAGAGGATAGGATAGGATAGAGGATAGGATAGGATAGAGGATAGGATAGGATAGAGGATACGATATAGGATTGGATAGGATAGAGGATAGGATACGATAGAGGATAGGATAGAATAGAGGATAGGATAGGATAGGATAGAGGATAGTATAGGATAGAGGATAGGATAGGATATAGGATAGGATAGGATAGAGGATAGGATAGGATAGAGGATAGGATAGGATAGGATAGAGGATAGGATAGGATAGAGCATAGGATAGGATAGAGGATAGGATAGGATAGAGGATATGATAGGATAGGATAGAGGATAGGATTGGATAGAGGATAGGATAGGATAGAGGATAGGATAGGATAGAGAATAGGATATAGGATTGGACAGGATAGAGGATAGAATAGGATAGAGGATAGGATAGGATACAGGAGAATATAGGATAGAGGATACGATATGGGATTGGATAGGATAGAGGATAGGATACGATAGAGGATAGGATAGGATAGGGGATTGGATAGAATAGAGGATAGGATAGGATACAGGATAGGATAGGATAGAGGATATGATAGGATAGAGGATAGGATAGGATAGAGGATAGGATAGGATAGAGATTAGGATAGGATAGAGGATAGGATAGGATAGAGGATCGGATAGGATAGGATAGATGATATTATAGTAAAGAGGATAGGATATGATAGAGGATAGGATGGGGGACTGGATAGGATAGAGGATAGGATAGGATAGAGGATAGGATAGGATAGAGGATAGGATAGGATAGAGGATAGGATAGGATAGACGATAGGATAGGATAGAGGATAGGATAGGCTAGAGGATACGATATAGGAGTGGATAGGATAGAGGATAGGATACGATAGAGGATAGGATAGGATAGAGGATAGGATAGGATAGAGGATAGGATAGGATAGAGGATCGGATAGGATAGGATAGCTGATATTATAGTAAAGAGGATAGGATATGATAGAGGATAGGGTAGGGGACTGGATAGGATAGAGGATAGGATAGGATAGAGGATAGGATAGGATAGAAGATAGGATATGTTAGAGGATACGATATAGGATTGGATAGGATAGAGGATAGGATACGATAGAGGATAGGATAGAATAGAGGATAGGATAGGATAGAGGATAGGATAGGATAGAGGATAGGATAGGATAGAGGATAGGATAGGATAGAGCATAGGATAGGATAGAGGATAGGATAGGATAGAGGATATGATAGGATAGGATAGAGGATAGGATTGGATAGAGGATAGGATTGGATAGAGGATAGGATAGGATAGAGGATAGGATAGGATAGAGGATAGGATAGGATAGAGGATAGGATAGGATAGAGCATAGGATAGGATAGAGGATAGGATAGGATAGAGGATATGATAGGATAGGATAGAGGATAGGATTGGATAGAGGATAGGATAGGATAGAGGATAGGATAGGATAGAGAATAGGATAGGATAGAGGATAGGATAGGATAGGATAGATGATATTATAGTAAAGAGGATAGGATATGATAGAGGATAGGATAGGGGACTGGATAGGATAGAGGATAGGATAGGATAGAGGATAGGATAGGATAGAGGATAGGATAGGATAGAGGATAGGATAGGATAGACGATAGGATAGGATAGAGGATAGGATAGGCTAGAGGATACGATATAGGAGTGGATAGGATAGAGGATAGGATACGATAGAGGATAGGATAGGATAGAGGATAGGATAGGATAGAGGATCGGATAGGATAGGATAGCTGATATTATAGTAAAGAGGATAGGATATGATAGAGGATAGGGTAGGGGACTGGATAGGATAGAGGATAGGATAGGATAGAGGATAGGATAGGATAGAAGATAGGATATGTTAGAGGATACGATATAGGATTGGATAGGATAGAGGATAGGATACGATAGAGGATAGGATAGAATAGAGGATAGGATAGGATAGAGGATAGGATAGGATAGAGGATAGGATAGGATAGAGGATAGGATAGGATAGAGCATAGGATAGGATAGAGGATAGGATAGGATAGAGGATATGATAGGATAGGATAGAGGATAGGATTGGATAGAGGATAGGATAGGATAGAGGATAGGATAGGATAGAGGATAGGATAGGATAGAGTATAGGATAGGATAGGATAGATGATATTATAGTAAAGAGGATAGGATATGATAGAGGATAGGATAGGATAGAGGATACGATACGATAGAGGATAGGATAGAATAGAGGATAGGATAGGATAGAGGATAGGATAGGATACAGGATAGGATAGGATAGAGGATAGGATAGGATAGAGATTAGCATAGGATAGAGGATAGGATAGGATAGAGGATCGGATAGGATAGGATAGATGATATTATAGTAAAGAGGATAGGATATGATAGAGGATAGGATAGGGGACTGGATAGGGTAGAGGATAGGATAGGATAGAGGATAGGATAGGATAGAGGATAGGATAGGTTAGAGGATACGATATAGGATTGGATAGGATAGAGAATAGGATACGATAGAGGATAGGATAGGATAGAGGATAGGATAGGATAGAGAATAGGATATAGGATTGGATAGGATAGAGGATAGGATACGATAGAGGATAGGATAGAATAGGGGATAGGATAGGATAGAGGATAGGATAGGATAGAGGATAGGATAGGATAGAGGATAGGATAGGATAGAGCATAGGATAGGATAGAGGATAGGATAGGATAGAGGATATGATAGGATAGGATAGAGGATAGGATTGGATAGAGGATAGGATAGGATAGAGGATAGGATAGGATAGAGAATAGGATATAGGATTGGACAGGATAGAGGATAGAATAGGATAGAGGATAGGATAGGATACAGGAGAGGATAGGATAGAGGATACGATATGGGATTGGATAGGATAGAGGATAGGATACGATAGAGGATAGGATAGGATAGGGGATTGGATAGAATAGAGGATAGGATAGGATACAGGATAGGATAGGATAGAGGATATGATAGGATAGAGGATAGGATAGGATAGAGGATAGGATAGGATAGAGATTAGGATAGGATAGAGAATAGGATATAGGATTGGATAGGATAGAGGATTGAATAGGATAGAGGATAGGATAGGATAGAGGATAGGATAGGATAGAGGATAGGATAGTATAGAGAATAGGATATAGGATTGGACAGGATAGAGGATAGGATAGGATAGAGGATATGATAGGATAGGACAGAGGATAGGATTGGATAGAGGATAGGATAGGATAGAGGATAGGATAGGTTAGAGGATAGGATAGGATAGAGGATAGGATAGGATAGGGTAGATGATATTATAGTAAAGAGGATAGGATATGATAGAGGATAGGATAGGGGACTGGATAGGATAGAGGATAGGATAGGATAGAGGATAGGATAGGATAGAGGATACGATATAGGATTGGATAGGATAGAGGATAGGATACGATAGAGGATAGGATAGAATAGAGGATAGGATAGGATAGGATAGAGGATAGTATAGGATAGAGGATAGGATAGGATATAGGATAGGATAGGATAGAGGATAGGATAGGATAGAGGATAGGATAGGATAGGATAGGATAGAGGATAGTATAGCATAGAGCATAGGATAGGATAGAGGATAGGATAGGATAGAGGATATGATAGGATAGGATAGAGGATAGGATTGGATAGAGGATAGGATAGGATAGAGGATAGGATAGGATAGAGAATAGGATATAGGATTGGACAGGATAGAGGATAGAATAGGATAGAGGATAGGATAGGATACAGGAGAATATAGGATAGAGGATACGATATGGGATTGGATAGGATAGAGGATAGGATACGATAGAGGATAGGATAGGATAGGGGATTGGATAGAATAGAGGATAGGATAGGATACAGGATAGGATAGGATAGAGGATATGATAGGATAGGATTGGATAGAGGATAGGATAGGATAGAGGATAGGATATAGGATTGGACAGGATAGAGGATAGGATAGGATAGAGGATATGATAGGATAGGACAGAGGATAGGATTGGATAGAGGATAGGATAGGATAGAGGATAGGATAGGTTAGAGGATAGGATAGGATAGAGGATAGGATAGGATAGGGTAGATGATATTATAGTAAAGAGGATAGGATATGATAGAGGATAGGATAGGGGACTGGATAGGATAGAGGATAGGATAGGATAGAGGATAGGATAGGATAGAGGATACGATATAGGATTGGATAGGATAGAGGATAGGATACGATAGAGGATAGGATAGAATAGAGGATAGGATAGGATAGGATAGAGGATAGTATAGGATAGAGGATAGGATAGGATATAGGATAGGATAGGATAGAGGATAGGATAGGATAGAGGATAGGATAGGATAGGATAGGATAGAGGATAGTATAGCATAGAGCATAGGATAGGATAGAGGATAGGATAGGATAGAGGATATGATAGGATAGGATAGAGGATAGGATTGGATAGAGGATAGGATAGGATAGAGGATAGGATAGGATAGAGAATAGGATATAGGATTGGACAGGATAGAGGATAGAATAGGATAGAGGATAGGATAGGATACAGGAGAATATAGGATAGAGGATACGATATGGGATTGGATAGGATAGAGGATAGGATACGATAGAGGATAGGATAGGATAGGGGATTGGATAGAATAGAGGATAGGATAGGATACAGGATAGGATAGGATAGAGGATATGATAGGATAGAGGATAGGATAGGATAGAGGATAGGATAGGATAGAGATTAGGATAGGATAGAGGATAGGATAGGATAGAGGATCGGATAGGATAGGATAGATGATATTATAGTAAAGAGGATAGGATATGATAGAGGATAGGATAGGGGACTGGATAGGATAGAGGATAGGATAGGGTAGAGGATAGGATAGGATAGAGGATAGGATAGGTTAGAGGATACGATATAGGATTGGATAGGATAGAGGATAGGATACGATAGAGGATAGGATAGGATAGAGGATAGGATAGGATAGAGAATAGGATATAGGATTGGATAGGATAGAGGATAGAATAGGATAGATGATAGGATAGGATAGAGGATAGGATAGGATAGAGGATAGGATACGATAGAGGATAGGATAGGATAGAGGATAGGATAGGATAGCGGAAAGGATAGGATAGAGTATAGAATAGGATAGAGGATAAGATAGGATAGAGGTTAGGATATGATAGAGTATAGGATAGGATAGAGGAGAGGATAGGGGATTGGATAGGATAGAGGATAGGATATGATATAGGATAGGATAGGATAGAGGGTAGGATAGGATAGAGGATAGGATAGGATAGGATAGAGAATAGGATATAGGATTGGATTGGATAGAGGATAGAATAGGATAGAGGATAAGATACGATAGAGGATAGGATATGATAGAGGATAGGATAGGATAGAGGATAGGATAGGGGATTGGATAGAATAGAGGATAGGATAGGATACAGGATAGGATAGGATAGAGGATATGATAGGATAGAGGATAGGATAGGATAGAGGATAGGATAGGATAGAGAATAGGATAGGATAGAGGATAGGTTAGGATAGAGGATCGGATAGGATAGGATAGAGGATAGGATAGGATAGAGGATCGGATAGGATAGGATAGATGATATTATAGTAAAGAGGATAGGATATGATAGAGGATAGGATAGGGGACTGGATAGGATAGAGGATAGGATAGGATAGAGGATAGGATAGGATAGAGGATAGGATAGGATAGAGGATAGGATAGGATAGAAGATAGGATATGTTAGAGGATTCGATATAGGATTGGATAGGATAGAGGATAGGATACGATAGAGGATAGGATAGAATAGAGGATAGGATAGGATAGAGGATAGGATAGGATAGAGGATAGGATAGGATACAGGATAGGATAGGATAGAGGATAGGATAGGATAGAGATTAGCATAGGATAGAGGATAGGATAGGATAGATGATCGGATAGGATAGGATAGATGATATTATAGTAAAGAGGATAGGATATGATAGAGGATAGGATAGGGGACTGGATAGGGTAGAGGATAGGATAGGATAGAGGATAGGATAGGATAGAGGATAGGATAGGTTAGAGGATACGATATAGGATTGGATAGGATAGAGAATAGGATAGGATAGCGGAAAGGATAGGATAGAGTATAGAATAGGATAGAGGATAAGATAGGATAGAGGTTAGGATATGATATAGGATAGGATAGGATAGAGGGTAGGATAGGATAGAGGATAGGATAGGATAGGATAGAGAATAGGATATGATATAGGATAGGATAGGATAGAGGGTAGGATAGGATAGAGGATAGGATAGGATAGGATAGAGAATAGGATATAGGATTGGATTGGATAGAGGATAGAATAGGATAGAGGATAAGATAGGATAGAGGATAGGATATAGGATTGGATTGGATAGAGGATAGGATAGGATAGAGGATCGGATAGGATAGGATAGATGATATTATAGTAAAGAGGATAGGATAGGATAGAGGATAGGATAGGGGATTGGATAGAATAGAGGATAGGATAGGATAGAAGATAGGATATGTTAGAGGATACGATATAGGATTGGATAGGATAGAGAATAGGATACTATAGAGGATAGGATAGAATAGAGGATAGGATAGGATAGAGGATAGGATAGGATACAGGATAGGATAGGATAGAGGATACGATATGGGATTGGATAGGATAGAGGATAGGATACGATAGAGGATAGGATAGGATAGAGGATAGGATAGGATAGAGAATAGGATATAGGATTGGATAGGATAGAGGATTGAATAGGATAGAGGATAGGATAGGATAGAGGATATGATAGGATAGGATAGAGGATAGGATTGGGTAGAGGATAGGATAGGATAGAGGATAGGATAGGATAGAGGATAGGATAGGATAGAGCATAGGATAGGATAGAGGATAGGATAGGATAGCGGAAAGGATAGGATAGAGTATAGAATAGGATAGAGGATAAGATAGGATAGAGGTTAGGATATGATATAGGATAGGATAGGATAGAGGGTAGGATAGGATAGAGGATAGGATAGGATAGGATAGAGAATAGGATATAGGATTGGATTGGATAGAGGATAGAATAGGATAGAGGATAAGATAGGATAGAGGATAGGATATGATAGAGGATAGGATAGGATAGAGGATAGGATAGGGGATTGGATAGAATAGAGGATAGGATAGGATACAGGATAGGATAGGATAGAGGATATGATAGGATAGAGGATAGGATAGGATAGAGGATAGGATAGGATAGAGAATAGGATAGGATAGAGGATAGGATAGGATAGAGGATCGGATAGGATAGGATAGAGGATAGGATAGGATAGAGAATCGGATAGGATAGGATAGATGATATTATAGTAAAGAGGATAGGATATGATAGAGGATAGGATAGGGGACTGGATAGGATAGAGGATAGGATAGGATAGAGGATAGGATAGGATAGAGGATAGGATAGGATAGAGGATAGGATATAGGATTGGATTGGATAGAGGATAGAATAGGATAGGCTAGAGGATACGATATAGGAGTGGATAGGATAGAGGATAGGATACGATAGAGGATAGGATAGGATAGAGGATAGGATAGGATAGAGGATCGGATAGGATAGGATAGATGATATTATAGTAAAGAGGATAGGATATGATAGAGGATAGGGTAGGGGACTGGATAGGATAGAGGATAGGATAGGATAGAGGATAGGATAGGATAGAAGATAGGACATGTTAGAGGATACGATATAGGATTGGATAGGATAGAGGATAGGATACTATAGAGGATAGGATAGAATAGAGGATAGGAGAGGATAGAGGATAGGATAGGATACAGGATAGGATAGGATAGAGGATACGATATGGGATTGGATAGGATAGAGGATAGGATACGATAGAGGATAGGATAGAATAGAGGATAGGATAGGATAGAGGATAGGATAGGATAGAGGATAGGATAGGATAGAGGATAGGATAGGATAGAGCATAGGATAGGATAGAGGATAGGATAGGATAGAGGATATGATAGGATAGGATAGAGGATAGGATTGGATAGAGGATAGGATAGGATAGAGGATAGGATAGGATAGAGGATAGGATAGGATAGAGGATAGGATAGGATAGGATAGATGATATTATAGTAAAGAGGATAGGATATGATAGAGGATAGGATAGGATAGGGGATATGATAGGATAGGATAGAGGATAGGATTGGATAGAGGATAGGATAGGATAGAGGATAGGATAGGATAGAGAATAGGATATAGGATTGGACAGGATAGAGGATAGAATAGGATAGAGGATAGGATAGGATACAGGAGAGGATAGGATAGAGGATACGATATGGGATTGGATAGGATAGAGGATAGGATACGATAGAGGATAGGATAGGATAGGGGATTGGATAGAATAGAGGATAGGATAGGATACAGGATAGGATAGGATAGAGGATATGATAGGATAGAGGATAGGATAGGATAGAGGATAGGATAGGATAGAGATTAGGATAGGATAGAGAATAGGATATAGGATTGGATAGGATAGAGGATTGAATAGGATAGAGGATAGGATAGGATAGAGGATAGGATAGGATAGAGGATAGGATAGTATAGAGAATAGGATATAGGATTGGACAGGATAGAGGATAGGATAGGATAGAGGATATGATAGGATAGGACAGAGGATAGGATTGGATAGAGGATAGGATAGGATAGAGGATAGGATAGGTTAGAGGATAGGATAGGATAGAGGATAGGATAGGATAGGGTAGATGATATTATAGTAAAGAGGATAGGATATGATAGAGGATAGGATAGGGGACTGGATAGGATAGAGGATAGGATAGGATAGAGGATAGGATAGGATAGAGGATACGATATAGGATTGGATAGGATAGAGGATAGGATACGATAGAGGATAGGATAGAATAGAGGATAGGATAGGATAGGATAGAGGATAGTATAGGATAGAGGATAGGATAGGATATAGGATAGGATAGGATAGAGGATAGGATAGGATAGAGGATAGGATAGGATAGGATAGGATAGAGGATAGTATAGCATAGAGCATAGGATAGGATAGAGGATAGGATAGGATAGAGGATATGATAGGATAGGATAGAGGATAGGATTGGATAGAGGATAGGATAGGATAGAGGATAGGATAGGATAGAGAATAGGATATAGGATTGGACAGGATAGAGGATAGAATAGGATAGAGGATAGGATAGGATACAGGAGAATATAGGATAGAGGATACGATATGGGATTGGATAGGATAGAGGATAGGATACGATAGAGGATAGGATAGGATAGGGGATTGGATAGAATAGAGGATAGGATAGGATACAGGATAGGATAGGATAGAGGATATGATAGGATAGAGGATAGGATAGGATAGAGGATAGGATAGGATAGAGATTAGGATAGGATAGAGGATAGGATAGGATAGAGGATCGGATAGGATAGGATAGATGATATTATAGTAAAGAGGATAGGATATGATAGAGGATAGGATAGGGGACTGGATAGGATAGAGGATAGGATAGGGTAGAGGATAGGATAGGATAGAGGATAGGATAGGTTAGAGGATACGATATAGGATTGGATAGGATAGAGGATAGGATACGATAGAGGATAGGATAGGATAGAGGATAGGATAGGATAGAGAATAGGATATAGGATTGGATAGGATAGAGGATAGAATAGGATAGATGATAGGATAGGATAGAGGATAGGATAGGATAGAGGATAGGATACGATAGAGGATAGGATAGGATAGAGGATAGGATAGGATAGCGGAAAGGATAGGATAGAGTATAGAATAGGATAGAGGATAAGATAGGATAGAGGTTAGGATATGATAGAGTATAGGATAGGATAGAGGAGAGGATAGGGGATTGGATAGGATAGAGGATAGGATATGATATAGGATAGGATAGGATAGAGGGTAGGATAGGATAGAGGATAGGATAGGATAGGATAGAGAATAGGATATAGGATTGGATTGGATAGAGGATAGAATAGGATAGAGGATAAGATACGATAGAGGATAGGATATGATAGAGGATAGGATAGGATAGAGGATAGGATAGGGGATTGGATAGAATAGAGGATAGGATAGGATACAGGATAGGATAGGATAGAGGATATGATAGGATAGAGGATAGGATAGGATAGAGGATAGGATAGGATAGAGGGTAGGATAGGATAGAGGATAGGATAGGATAGGATAGAGAATAGGATATAGGATTGGATTGGATAGAGGATAGAATAGGATAGAGGATAAGATAGGATAGAGGATAGGATATAGGATTGGATTGGATAGAGGATAGGATAGGATAGAGGATCGGATAGGATAGGATAGATGATATTATAGTAAAGAGGATAGGATAGGATAGAGGATAGGATAGGGGATTGGATAGAATAGAGGATAGGATAGGATAGAAGATAGGATATGTTAGAGGATACGATATAGGATTGGATAGGATAGAGAATAGGATACTATAGAGGATAGGATAGAATAGAGGATAGGATAGGATAGAGGATAGGATAGGATACAGGATAGGATAGGATAGAGGATACGATATGGGATTGGATAGGATAGAGGATAGGATACGATAGAGGATAGGATAGGATAGAGGATAGGATAGGATAGAGAATAGGATATAGGATTGGATAGGATAGAGGATTGAATAGGATAGAGGATAGGATAGGATAGAGGATATGATAGGATAGGATAGAGGATAGGATTGGGTAGAGGATAGGATAGGATAGAGGATAGGATAGGATAGAGGATAGGATAGGATAGAGCATAGGATAGGATAGAGGATAGGATAGGATAGCGGAAAGGATAGGATAGAGTATAGAATAGGATAGAGGATAAGATAGGATAGAGGTTAGGATATGATATAGGATAGGATAGGATAGAGGGTAGGATAGGATAGAGGATAGGATAGGATAGGATAGAGAATAGGATATAGGATTGGATTGGATAGAGGATAGAATAGGATAGAGGATAAGATAGGATAGAGGATAGGATATGATAGAGGATAGGATAGGATAGAGGATAGGATAGGGGATTGGATAGAATAGAGGATAGGATAGGATACAGGATAGGATAGGATAGAGGATATGATAGGATAGAGGATAGGATAGGATAGAGGATAGGATAGGATAGAGAATAGGATAGGATAGAGGATAGGATAGGATAGAGGATCGGATAGGATAGGATAGAGGATAGGATAGGATAGAGAATCGGATAGGATAGGATAGATGATATTATAGTAAAGAGGATAGGATAGGATAGAGAATAGGATATAGGATTGGACAGGATAGAGGATAGGATAGGATAGAGGATATGATAGGATAGGACAGAGGATAGGATTGGATAGAGGATAGGATAGGATAGAGGATAGGATAGGATAGAGGATAGGATAGGATAGAGGATAGGATAGGATAGAGGATAGGATAGGATAGAGGATAGGATAGGATAGGGTAGATGATATTATAGTAAAGAGGATAGGATATGATAGAGGATAGGATAGGGGACTGGATAGGATAGAGGATAGGATAGGATAGAGGATAGGATAGAGGATAGGATAGGATAGAGGATAGGATAGGATAGAGGATACGATATAGGATTGGATAGGATAGAGGATAGGATACGATAGAGGATAGGATAGAATATAGGATAGGATAGGATAGAGGATAGTATAGGATAGAGGATAGGATAGGATATAGGATAGGATAGGATAGAGGATAGGATAGGATAGAGGATAGGATAGGATACAGGAGAGGATAGGATAGAGGATACGATATGGGATTGGATAGGATAGAGGATAGGATACGATAGAGGATAGGATAGGATAGGGGATTGGATAGAATAGAGGATAGGAGAGGATACAGGATGGGATAGGATAGAGGATATGATAGGATAGAGGATAGGATAGGATAGAGGATAGGATAGGATAGAGATTAGGATATAGGATTGGATAGGATAGAGGATTGAATAGGATAGAGGATAGGATAGGATAGAGGATATGATAGGATAGGATAGAGGATAGGATTGGGTAGAGGATAGGATAGGATAGAGGATAGGATAGGATAGAGGATAGGATAGGATAGAGCATAGGATAGGATAGAGGATAGGATAGGATAGAGGATATGATAGGATAGGATAGAGGATAGGATTGGATAGAGGATAGGATAGGATAGAGGATAGGATAGGATAGAGAATAGGATAGGATAGAGGATAGGATAGGATAGGATAGATGATATTATAGTAAAGAGGATAGGATATGATAGAGGATAGGATAGGGGACTGGATAGGATAGAGGATAGGATAGGATAGAGGATAGGATAGGATAGAGGATAGGATAGGATAGAGGATAGGATAGGATAGAGGATACGCTATAGGATTGGATAGGATAGAGGATAGGATACGATAGAGGATAGGATAGGATAGAGGATAGGATAGGATAGAGAATAGGATATAGGATTGGACAGGATAGAGGATAGGATAGGATAGAGGATATGATAGGATAGGACAGAGGATAGGATTGGATAGAGGATAGGATAGGATAGAGGATAGGATAGGATAGAGGATAGGATAGGATAGAGGATAGGATAGGATAGAGGATAGGATAGGATAGAGGATAGGATAGGATAGGGTAGATGATATTATAGTAAAGAGGATAGGATATGATAGAGGATAGGATAGGGGACTGGATAGGATAGAGGATAGGATAGGATAGAGGATAGGATAGAGGATAGGATAGGATAGAGGATAGGATAGGATAGAGGATACGATATAGGATTGGATAGGATAGAGGATAGGATACGATAGAGGATAGGATAGAATAGAGGATAGGATAGGATAGGATAGAGGATAGTATAGGATAGAGGATAGGATAGGATATAGGATAGGATAGGATAGAGGATAGGATAGGATAGAGGATAGGATAGGATAGGATAGAGGATAGGATAGGATAGAGCATAGGATAGGATAGAGGATAGGATAGGATAGAGGATATGATAGGATAGGATAGAGGATAGGATTGGATAGAGGATAGGATAGGATAGAGGATAGGATAGGATAGAGAATAGGATATAGGATTGGACAGGATAGAGGATAGAATAGGATAGAGGATAGGATAGGATACAGGAGAATATAGGATAGAGGATACGATATGGGATTGGATAGGATAGAGGATAGGATACGATAGAGGATAGGATAGGATAGGGGATTGGATAGAATAGAGGATAGGATAGGATACAGGATAGGATAGGATAGAGGATATGATAGGATAGAGGATAGGATAGGATAGAGGATAGGATAGGATAGAGATTAGGATAGGATAGAGGATAGGATAGGATAGAGGATCGGATAGGATAGGATAGATGATATTATAGTAAAGAGGATAGGATATGATAGAGGATAGGATAGGGGACTGGATAGGATAGAGGATAGGATAGGATAGAGGATAGGATAGGATAGAGGATAGGATAGGTTAGAGGATACGATATAGGATTGGATAGGATAGAGGATAGGATACGATAGAGGATAGGATAGGATAGAGGATAGGATAGGATAGAGAATAGGATATAGGATTGGATAGGATAGAGGATAGAATAGGATAGAGGATAGGATAGGATAGAGGATAGGATAGGATAGAGGATAGGATAGGATAGAGGATAGGATAGGATAGAGAATAGGATATAGGATTGGATAGGATAGAGGATAGAATAGGATAGAGGATAGGATAGGATAGAGGATAGGATAGGATAGAGGATAGGATACGATAGAGGATAGGATAGGATAGAGGATAGGATAGGATAGCGGAAAGGATAGGATAGAGTATAGAATAGGATAGAGGATAAGATAGGATAGAGGTTAGGATATGATAGAGTATAGGATAGGATAGAGGAGAGGATAGGTGATTGGATAGGATAGAGGATAGGATATGATATAGGATAGGATAGGATAGAGGGTAGGATAGGATAGAGGATAGGATAGGATAGAATAGAGAATAGGATATAGGATTGGATTGGATAGAGGATAGAATAGGATAGAGGATAAGATAGGATAGAGGATAGGATATGATAGAGGATAGGATAGGATAGAGGATAGGATAGGGGATTGGATAGAATAGAGGATAGGATAGGATACAGGATAGGATAGGATAGAGGATATGATAGGATAGAGGATAGGATAGGATAGAGGATAGGATAGGATAGAGAATAGGATAGGATAGAGGATAGGTTAGGATAGAGGATCGGATAGGATAGGATAGAGGATAGGATAGGATAGAGGATCGGATAGGATAGGATAGATGATATTATAGTAAAGAGGATAGGATATGATAGAGGATAGGATAGGGGACTGGATAGGATAGAGGATAGGATAGGATAGAGGATAGGATAGGATAGAGGATAGGATAGGATAGAGGATAGGATAGGATAGAGGATAGGATAGGATAGACGATAGGATAGGATAGAGGATAGGATAGGCTAGAGGATACGATATAGGAGTGGATAGGATAGAGGATAGGATACGATAGAGGATAGGATAGGATAGAGGATAGGATAGGATAGAGGATAGGATAGGATAGAGGATAGGATAGGATAGGATAGAGGATAGGATAGGATAGAGCATAGGATAGGATAGAGGATAGGATAGGATACAGGATATGATAGGATAGGATAGAGGATAGGATTGGATAGAGGATAGGATAGGATAGAGGATAGGATAGGATAGAGAATAGGATATAGGATTGGACAGGATAGAGGATAGAATAGGATAGAGGATAGGATAGGATACAGGAGAATATAGGATAGAGGATACGATATGGGATTGGATAGGATAGAGGATAGGATACGATAGAGGATAGGATAGGATAGGGGATTGGATAGAATAGAGGATAGGATAGGATACAGGATAGGATAGGATAGAGGATATGATAGGATAGAGGATAGGATAGGATAGAGGATAGGATAGGATAGAGATTAGGATAGGATAGAGGATAGGATAGGATAGAGGATCGGATAGGATAGGATAGATGATATTATAGTAAAGAGGATAGGATATGATAGAGGATAGGATAGGGGACTGGATAGGATAGAGGATAGGATAGGATAGAGGATAGGATAGGATAGAGGATAGGATAGGTTAGAGGATACGATATAGGATTGGATAGGATAGAGGATAGGATACGATAGAGGATAGGATAGGATAGAGGATAGGATAGGATAGAGAATAGGATATAGCATTGGATAGGATAGAGGATAGAATAGGATAGAGGATAGGATAGGATAGAGGATAGGATAGGATAGAGGATAGGATACGATAGAGGATAGGATAGGATAGGGGATTGGATAGAATAGAGGATAGGATAGGATACAGGATAGGATAGGATAGAGGATATGATAGGATAGAGGATAGGATAGGATAGAGGATAGGATAGGATAGAGATTAGGATAGGATAGAGGATAGGATAGGATAGAGGATCGGATAGGATAGGATAGATGATATTATAGTAAAGAGGATAGGATATGATAGAGGATAGGATAGGGGACTGGATAGGATAGAGGATAGGATAGGATAGAGGATAGGATAGGATAGAGGATAGGATAGGTTAGAGGATACGATATAGGATTGGATAGGATAGAGGATAGGATACGATAGAGGATAGGATAGGATAGAGGATAGGATAGGATAGAGAATAGGATATAGGATTGGATAGGATAGAGGATAGAATAGGATAGAGGATAGGATAGGATAGAGGATAGGATAGGATAGAGGATAGGATAGGATAGAGGATAGGATAGGATAGAGAATAGGATATAGGATTGGATAGGATAGAGGATAGAATAGGATAGAGGATAGGATAGGATAGAGGATAGGATAGGATAGAGGATAGGATACGATAGAGGATAGGATAGGATAGAGGATAGGATAGGATAGCGGAAAGGATAGGATAGAGTATAGAATAGGATAGAGGATAAGATAGGATAGAGGTTAGGATATGATAGAGTATAGGATAGGATAGAGGAGAGGATAGGTGATTGGATAGGATAGAGGATAGGATATGATATAGGATAGGATAGGATAGAGGGTAGGATAGGATAGAGGATAGGATAGGATAGGATAGAGAATAGGATATAGGATTGGATTGGATAGAGGATAGAATAGGATAGAGGATAAGATAGGATAGAGGATAGGATATGATAGAGGATAGGATAGGATAGAGGATAGGATAGGGGATTGGATAGAATAGAGGATAGGATAGGATACAGGATAGGATAGGATAGAGGATATGATAGGATAGAGGATAGGATAGGATAGAGGATAGGATAGGATAGAGAATAGGATAGGATAGAGGATAGGTTAGGATAGAGGATCGGATAGGATAGGATAGAGGATAGGATAGGATAGAGGATCGGATAGGATAGGATAGATGATATTATAGTAAAGAGGATAGGATATGATAGAGGATAGGATAGGGGACTGGATAGGATAGAGGATAGTATAGGATAGAGGATAGGATAGGATAGAGGATAGGATACGATAGAGGATAGGATAGGATAGACGATAGGATAGGATAGAGGATAGGATAGGCTAGAGGATACGATATAGGAGTGGATAGGATAGAGGATAGGATACGATAGAGGATAGGATAGGATAGAGGATAGGATAGGATAGAGGATAGGATAGGATAGAGGATAGGATAGGATAGGATAGAGGATAGGATAGGATAGGATAGAGGATAGGATAGGATAGAGCATAGGATAGGATAGAGGATAGGATATGATAGAGGATATGATAGGATAGGATAGAGGATAGGATTGGATAGAGGATAGGATAGGATAGAGGATAGGATAGGATAGAGAATAGGATATAGGATTGGACAGGATAGAGGATAGAATAGGATAGAGGATAGGATAGGATACTGGAGAATATAGGATAGAGGATACGATATGGGATTGGATAGGATAGAGGATAGGATACGATAGAGGATAGGATAGGATAGGGGATTGGATAGAATAGAGGATAGGATAGGATACAGGATAGGATAGGATAGAGGATATGATAGGATAGAGGATAGGATAGGATAGAGGATAGGATAGGATAGAGATTAGGATAGGATAGAGGATAGGATAGGATAGAGGATCGGATAGGATAGGATAGATGATATTATAGTAAAGAGGATAGGATATGATAGAGGATAGGATAGGGGACTGGATAGGATAGAGGATAGGATAGGATAGAGGATAGGATAGGATAGAGGATAGGATAGGTTAGAGGATACGATATAGGATTGGATAGGATAGAGGATAGGATACGATAGAGGATAGGATACGATAGAGGATAGGATAAGATAGAGGATAGGATAGGATAGAGAATAGGATATAGGATTGGATAGGATAGAGGATAGAATAGGATATAGGATAGGATAGGATAGAGGATAGGATAGGATAGAGGATAGGATAGGATAGAGGATAGGATAGGATAGAGAATAGGATATAGGATTGGATAGGATAGAGGATAGAATAGGATAGAGGATAGGATAGGATAGAGGATAGGATAGGATAGAGGATAGGATACGATAGAGGATAGGATAGGATAGAGGATAGGATAGGATAGCGGAAAGGATAGGATAGAGTATAGAATAGGATAGAGGATAAGATAGGATAGAGGTTAGGATATGATAGAGTATAGGATAGGATAGAGGAGAGGATAGGTGATTGGATAGGATAGAGGATAGGATATGATATAGGATAGGATAGGATAGAGGGTAGGATAGGATAGAGGATAGGATAGGATAGGATAGAGAATAGGATGTAGGATTGGATTGGATAGAGGATAGAATAGGATAGAGGATAAGATAGGATAGAGGATAGGATATGATAGAGGATAGGATAGGATAGAGGATAGGATAGGGGATTGGATAGAATAGAGGATAGGATAGGATACAGGATAGGATAGGATAGAGGATATGATAGGATAGAGGATAGGATAGGATAGAGGATAGGATAGGATAGAGAATAGGATAGGATAGAGGATAGGTTAGGATAGAGGATCGGATAGGATAGGATAGAGGATAGGATAGGATAGAGGATCGGATAGGATAGGATAGATGATATTATAGTAAAGAGGATAGGATATGATAGAGGATAGGATAGGGGACTGGATAGGATAGAGGATAGGATAGGATAGAGGATAGGATAGGATAGAGGATAGGATAGGATAGATAATAGGATAGGATAGACGATAGGATAGGATAGAGGATAGGATAGGCTAGAGGATACGATATAGGAGTGGATAGGATAGAGGATAGGATACGATAGAGGATAGGATAGGATAGAGGATAGGATAGGATAGAGGATCGGATAGGATAGGATAGAGGATCGGATAGGATAGGATAGATGATATTATAGTAAAGAGGATAGGATATGATAGAGGATAGGGTAGGGGACTGGATAGGATAGAGGATAGGATAGGATAGAGGATAGGATAGGATAGAAGATAGGATATGTTAGAGGATTCGATATAGGATTGGATAGGATAGAGGATAGGATACGATAGAGGATAGGATAGAATAGAGGATAGGATAGGATAGAGGATAGGATAGGATAGAGGATAGGATAGGATAGAGGATAGGATAGGATAGAGCATAGGATAGGATAGAGGATAGGATAGGATAGAGGATATGATAGGATAGGATAGAGGATAGGATTGGATAGAGGATAGGATAGGATAGAGGATAGGATAGGATAGAGGATAGGATAGGATAGAGGATAGGATAGGATAGGATAGATGATATTATAGTAAAGAGGATAGGATATGATAGAGGATAGGATAGGATAGAGGATACGATACGATAGAGGATAGGATAGAATAGAGGATAGGATAGGATAGAGGATAGGATAGGATACAGGATAGGATAGGATAGAGGATAGGATAGGATAGAGATTAGCATAGGATAGAGGATAGGATAGGATAGAGGATCGGATAGGATAGGATAGATGATATTATAGTAAAGAGGATAGGATATAATAGAGGATAGGATAGGGGACTGGATAGGGTAGAGGATAGGATAGGATAGAGGATAGGATAGGATAGAGGATAGGATAGGTTAGAGGATACGATATAGGATTGGATAGGATAGAGAATAGGATAGGATAGCGGAAAGGATAGGATAGAGTATAGAATAGGATAGAGGATAAGATAGGATAGAGGTTAGGATATGATATAGGATAGGATAGGATAGAGGGTAGGATAGGATAGAGGATAGGATAGGATAGGATAGAGAATAGGATATGATATAGGATAGGATAGGATAGAGGGTAGGATAGGATAGAGGATAGGATAGGATAGGATAGAGAATAGGATATAGGATTGGATTGGATAGAGGATAGAATAGGATAGAGGATAAGATAGGATAGAGGATAGGATATGATAGAGGATAGGATAGGATAGAGGATAGGATAGGGGATTGGATAGAATAGAGGATAGGATAGGATAGAAGATAGGATATGTTAGAGGATACGATATAGGATTGGATAGGATAGAGGATAGGATACTATAGAGGATAGGATAGAATAGAGGATAGGATAGGATAGAGGATAGGATACAGGATAGGATAGGATAGAGGATACGATATGGGATTGGATAGGATAGAGGATAGGATACGATAGAGGATAGGATAGGATAGAGGATAGGATAGGATAGAGAATAGGATATAGGATTGGATAGGATAGAGGATTGAATAGGATAGAGGATAGGATAGGATAGAGGATATGATAGGATAGGATAGAGGATAGGATTGGGTAGAGGATAGGATAGGATAGAGGATAGGATAGGATAGAGGATAGGATAGGATAGAGCATAGGATAGGATAGAGGATAGGATAGGATAGCGGAAAGGATAGGATAGAGTATAGAATAGGATAGAGGATAAGATAGGATAGAGGTTAGGATATGATATAGGATAGGATAGGATAGAGGGTAGGATAGGATAGAGGATAGGATAGGATACGATAGAGAATAGGATATAGGATTGGATTGGATAGAGGATAGAATAGGATAGAGGATAAGATAGGATAGAGGATAGGATATGATAGAGGATAGGATAGGATAGAGGATAGGATAGGGGATTGGATAGAATAGAGGATAGGATAGGATACAGGATAGGATAGGATAGAGGATATGATAGGATAGAGGATAGGATAGGATAGAGGATAGGATAGGATAGAGAATAGGATAGGATAGAGGATAGGATAGGATAGAGGATCGGATAGGATAGGATAGAGGATAGGATAGGATAGAGGATCGGATAGGATAGGATAGATGATATTATAGTAAAGAGGATAGGATATGATAGAGGATAGGATAGGGGACTGGACAGGATAGAGGATAGGATAGGATAGAGGATAGGATAGGATAGAGGATAGGATACGATAGAGGATAGGATAGGATAGAGGATAGGATAGGATAGAGAATAGGATATAGGATTGGATAGGATAGAGGATTGAATAGGATAGAGGATAGGATAGGATAGAGGATATGATAGGATAGGATAGAGGATAGGATCGGGTAGAGGATAGGATAGGATAGAGGATAGGATAGGATAGAGGATAGGATAGGATAGAGCATAGGATAGGATAGAGGATAGGATAGGATAGAGGATATGATAGGATAGGATAGAGGATAGGATTGGATAGAGGATAGGATAGGATAGAGGATAGGATAGGATAGAGGATAGGATAGGATAGAGGATAGGATAGGATAGGATAGATGATATTATAGTAAAGAGGATAGGATATGATAGAGGATAGGATAGGGGACTGGATAGGATAGAGGATAGGATAGGATAGAGGATAGGATAGGATAGAGGATACGATATAGGATTGGATAGGATAGAGGATAGGATACGATAGAGGATAGGATAGGATAGAGGATAGGATAGGATAGAGAATAGGATATAGGATTGGACAGGATAGAGGATAGGATAGGATAGAGGATATGATAGGATAGGACAGAGGATAGGATTGGATAGAGGATAGGATAGGATAGAGGATAGGATAGTATAGAGGATAGGATAGGATAGAGGATAGGATAGGATAGAGGATAGGATAGGATAGGGTAGATGATATTATAGTAAAGAGGATAGGATATGATAGAGGATAGGATAGGGGACTGGATAGGATAGAGGATAGGATAGGATAGAGGATAGGATAGGATAGAGGATACGATATAGGTTTGGATAGGATAGAGGATAGGATACGATAGAGGATAGGATAGAATAGAGGATAGGATAGGATAGAGGATAGGATAGGATAGAGGATAGGATAGGATATAGGATAGGATAGGATAGAGGATAGGATAGGATAGAGGATAGGATAGGATAGAGGATAGGATAGGATAGAGCATAGGATAGGATAGAGGATAGGATAGGATAGAGGATATGATAGGATAGGATAGAGGATAGGATTGGATAGAGGATAGGATAGGATAGAGGATAGGATTGGATAGAGGATAGGATAGGATAGAGGATAGGATAGGATAGGATAGATGATATTATAGTAAAGAGGATAGGATATGATAGAGGATAGGATAGGATAGAGGATACGATACGATAGAGGATAGGATAGAATAGAGGATAGGATAGGATAGAGGATAGGATAGGATACAGGATAGGATAGGATAGAGGATACGATATGGGATTGGATAGGATAGAGGATAGGATACGATAGAGGATAGGATAGGATAGAGGATAGGATAGGATAGAGAATAGGATATAGGATTGGATAGGATAGAGGATTGAATAGGATAGAGGATAGGATAGGATAGAGGATATGATAGGATAGGATAGAGGATAGGATTGGGTAGAGGATAGGATAGGATAGAGGATAGGATAGGATAGAGGATAGGATAGGATAGAGCATAGGATAGGATAGAGGATAGGATAGGATAGAGGATATGATAGGATAGGATAGAGGATAGGATAGGATAGGATAGATGATATTATAGTAAAGAGGATGGGATATGATAGAGGATAGGATAGGATAGAGGATACGATACGATAGAGGATAGGATAGAATAGAGGATAGGATAGGATAGAGGATAGGATAGGATACACGATAGGATAGGATAGAGGGTACGATATGGGATTGGATAGGATAGAGGATAGGATACGATAGAGGATAGGATAGGATAGAGGATAGGATAGGATAGAGAATAGGATATAGGATTGGATAGGATAGAGGATTGAATAGGATAGAGGATAGGATAGGATAGAGGATATGATAGGATAGAGGATACGATATAGGATTGGATAGGATAGAGGATAGGATACGATAGAGGATAGGATACGATAGAGGATAGGATAGGATAGAGGATAGGATAGGATAGAGGATATGATAGGATAGGATAGAGGATAGGATTGGATAGAGGATAGGATAGGATAGAGGATAGGATAGGATAGAGGATAGGATAGGATAGAGGATAGGATAGGATAGAGCATAGGATAGGATAGAGGATAGGATAGGATAGAGGATATGATAGGATAGGATAGAGGATAGGATTGGATAGAGGATAGGATAGGATAGAGGATAGGATAGGATAGAGGATAGGATAGGATAGAGGATAGGATAGGATAGGATAGATGATATTATAGTAAAGAGGATAGGATATGATAGAGGATAGGATAGGATAGAGGATACGATACGATAGAGGATAGGATAGAATAGAGGATAGGATAGGATAGAGGATAGGATAGGATACAGGATAGGATAGGATAGAGGATAGGATAGGATAGAGATTAGCATAGGATAGAGGATAGGATAGGATAGAGGATCGGATAGGATAGGATAGATGATATTATAGTAAAGAGGATAGGATATAATAGAGGATAGGATAGGGGACTGGATAGGGTAGAGGATAGGATAGGATAGAGGATAGGATAGGATAGAGGATAGGATAGGTTAGAGGATACGATATAGGATTGGATAGGATAGAGAATAGGATAGGATAGCGGAAAGGATAGGATAGAGTATAGAATAGGATAGAGGATAAGATAGGATAGAGGTTAGGATATGATATAGGATAGGATAGGATAGAGGGTAGGATAGGATAGAGGATAGGATAGGATAGGATAGAGAATAGGATATGATATAGGATAGGATAGGATAGAGGGTAGGATAGGATAGAGGATAGGATAGGATAGGATAGAGAATAGGATATAGGATTGGATTGGATAGAGGATAGAATAGGATAGAGGATAAGATAGGATAGAGGATAGGATATGTTAGAGGATACGATATAGGATTGGATAGGATAGAGGATAGGATACTATAGAGGATAGGATAGAATAGAGGATAGGATAGGATAGAGGATAGGATACAGGATAGGATAGGATAGAGGATACGATATGGGATTGGATAGGATAGAGGATAGGATACGATAGAGGATAGGATAGGATAGAGGATAGGATAGGATAGAGAATAGGATATAGGATTGGATAGGATAGAGGATTGAATAGGATAGAGGATAGGATAGGATAGAGGATATGATAGGATAGGATAGAGGATAGGATTGGGTAGAGGATAGGATAGGATAGAGGATAGGATAGGATAGAGGATAGGATAGGATAGAGCATAGGATAGGATAGAGGATAGGATAGGATAGCGGAAAGGATAGGATAGAGTATAGAATAGGATAGAGGATAAGATAGGATAGAGGTTAGGATATGATATAGGATAGGATAGGATAGAGGGTAGGATAGGATAGAGGATAGGATAGGATACGATAGAGAATAGGATATAGGATTGGATTGGATAGAGGATAGAATAGGATAGAGGATAAGATAGGATAGAGGATAGGATATGATAGAGGATAGGATAGGATAGAGGATAGGATAGGGGATTGGATAGAATAGAGGATAGGATAGGATACAGGATAGGATAGGATAGAGGATATGATAGGATAGAGGATAGGATAGGATAGAGGATAGGATAGGATAGAGAATAGGATAGGATAGAGGATAGGATAGGATAGAGGATCGGATAGGATAGGATAGAGGATAGGATAGGATAGAGGATCGGATAGGATAGGATAGATGATATTATAGTAAAGAGGATAGGATATGATAGAGGATAGGATAGGGGACTGGACAGGATAGAGGATAGGATAGGATAGAGGATAGGATAGGATAGAGGATAGGATAGGATAGAGGATAGGATAGGATAGAGGATAGGATAGGATAGACGATAGGATAGGATAGAGGATAGGATAGGCTAGAGGATACGATATAGGAGTGGATAGGATAGAGGATAGGATACGATAGAGGATAGGATAGGATAGAGGATAGGATAGGATAGAGGATAGGATAGGATAGAGGATAGGATAGGATAGGATAGAGGATAGGATAGGATAGAGCATAGGATAGGATAGAGGATAGGATATGATAGAGGATATGATAGGATAGGATAGAGGATAGGATTGGATAGAGGATAGGATAGGATAGAGGATAGGATAGGATAGAGAATAGGATATAGGATTGGACAGGATAGAGGATAGAATAGGATAGAGGATAGGATAGGATACTGGAGAATATAGGATAGAGGATACGATATGGGATTGGATAGGATAGAGGATAGGATACGATAGAGGATAGGATAGGATAGGGGATTGGATAGAATAGAGGATAGGATAGGATACAGGATAGGATAGGATAGAGGATATGATAGGATAGAGGATAGGATAGGATAGAGGATAGGATAGGATAGAGATTAGGATAGGATAGAGGATAGGATAGGATAGAGGATCGGATAGGATAGGATAGATGATATTATAGTAAAGAGGATAGGATATGATAGAGGATAGGATAGGGGACTGGATAGGATAGAGGATAGGATAGGATAGAGGATAGGATAGGATAGAGGATAGGATAGGTTAGAGGATACGATATAGGATTGGATAGGATAGAGGATAGGATACGATAGAGGATAGGATACGATAGAGGATAGGATAGGATAGAGGATAGGATAGGATAGAGAATAGGATATAGGATTGGATAGGATAGAGGATAGAATAGGATATAGGATAGGATAGGATAGAGGATAGGATAGGATAGAGGATAGGATAGGATAGAGGATAGGATAGGATAGAGAATAGGATATAGGATTGGATAGGATAGAGGATAGAATAGGATAGAGGATAGGATAGGATAGAGGATAGGATAGGATAGAGGATAGGATACGATAGAGGATAGGATAGGATAGAGGATAGGATAGGATAGCGGAAAGGATAGGATAGAGTATAGAATAGGATAGAGGATAAGATAGGATAGAGGTTAGGATATGATAGAGTATAGGATAGGATAGAGGAGAGGATAGGTGATTGGATAGGATAGAGGATAGGATATGATATAGGATAGGATAGGATAGAGGGTAGGATAGGATAGAGGATAGGATAGGATAGGATAGAGAATAGGATGTAGGATTGGATTGGATAGAGGATAGAATAGGATAGAGGATAAGATAGGATAGAGGATAGGATATGATAGAGGATAGGATAGGATAGAGGATAGGATAGGGGATTGGATAGAATAGAGGATAGGATAGGATACAGGATAGGATAGGATAGAGGATATGATAGGATAGAGGATAGGATAGGATAGAGGATAGGATAGGATAGAGAATAGGATAGGATAGAGGATAGGTTAGGATAGAGGATCGGATAGGATAGGATAGAGGATAGGATAGGATAGAGGATCGGATAGGATAGGATAGATGATATTATAGTAAAGAGGATAGGATATGATAGAGGATAGGATAGGGGACTGGATAGGATAGAGGATAGGATAGGATAGAGGATAGGATAGGATAGAGGATAGGATAGGATAGATAATAGGATAGGATAGACGATAGGATAGGATAGAGGATAGGATAGGCTAGAGGATACGATATAGGAGTGGATAGGATAGAGGATAGGATACGATAGAGGATAGGATAGGATAGAGGATAGGATAGGATAGAGGATCGGATAGGATAGGATAGAGGATCGGATAGGATAGGATAGATGATATTATAGTAAAGAGGATAGGATATGATAGAGGATAGGGTAGGGGACTGGATAGGATAGAGGATAGGATAGGATAGAGGATAGGATAGGATAGAAGATAGGATATGTTAGAGGATTCGATATAGGATTGGATAGGATAGAGGATAGGATACGATAGAGGATAGGATAGAATAGAGGATAGGATAGGTTAGAGGATACGATATAGGATTGGATAGGATAGAGAATAGGATAGGATAGCGGAAAGGATAGGATAGAGTATAGAATAGGATAGAGGATAAGATAGGATAGAGGTTAGGATATGATATAGGATAGGATAGGATAGAGGGTAGGATAGGATAGAGGATAGGATAGGATAGGATAGAGAATAGGATATGATATAGGATAGGATAGGATAGAGGGTAGGATAGGATAGAGGATAGGATAGGATAGGATAGAGAATAGGATATAGGATTGGATTGGATAGAGGATAGAATAGGATAGAGGATAAGATAGGATAGAGGATAGGATATGATAGAGGATAGGATAGGATAGAGGATAGGATAGGGGATTGGATAGAATAGAGGATAGGATAGGATAGAAGATAGGATATGTTAGAGGATACGATATAGGATTGGATAGGATAGAGGATAGGATACTATAGAGGATAGGATAGAATAGAGGATAGGATAGGATAGAGGATAGGATACAGGATAGGATAGGATAGAGGATACGATATGGGATTGGATAGGATAGAGGATAGGATACGATAGAGGATAGGATAGGATAGAGGATAGGATAGGATAGAGAATAGGATATAGGATTGGATAGGATAGAGGATTGAATAGGATAGAGGATAGGATAGGATAGAGGATATGATAGGATAGGATAGAGGATAGGATTGGGTAGAGGATAGGATAGGATAGAGGATAGGATAGGATAGAGGATAGGATAGGATAGAGCATAGGATAGGATAGAGGATAGGATAGGATAGCGGAAAGGATAGGATAGAGTATAGAATAGGATAGAGGATAAGATAGGATAGAGGTTAGGATATGATATAGGATAGGATAGGATAGAGGGTAGGATAGGATAGAGGATAGGATAGGATACGATAGAGAATAGGATATAGGATTGGATTGGATAGAGGATAGAATAGGATAGAGGATAAGATAGGATAGAGGATAGGATATGATAGAGGATAGGATAGGATAGAGGATAGGATAGGGGATTGGATAGAATAGAGGATAGGATAGGATACAGGATAGGATAGGATAGAGGATATGATAGGATAGAGGATAGGATAGGATAGAGGATAGGATAGGATAGAGAATAGGATAGGATAGAGGATAGGATAGGATAGAGGATCGGATAGGATAGGATAGAGGATAGGATAGGATAGAGGATCGGATAGGATAGGATAGATGATATTATAGTAAAGAGGATAGGATATGATAGAGGATAGGATAGGGGACTGGACAGGATAGAGGATAGGATAGGATAGAGGATAGGATAGGATAGAGGATAGGATAGGATAGAGGATAGGATAGGATAGACGATAGGATAGGATAGAGGATAGGATAGGCTAGAGGATACGATATAGGAGTGGATAGGATAGAGGATAGGATACGATAGAGGATAGGATAGGATAGAGGATAGGATAGGATAGAGGATCGGATAGGATAGGATAGATGATATTATAGTAAAGTGGATAGGATATGATAGAGGATAGGGTAGGGGACTGGATAGGATAGAGGATAGGATAGGATAGAGGATAGGATAGGATAGAAGATAGGATATGTTAGAGGATACGATATAGGATTGGATAGGATAGAGGATAGGATACTATAGAGGATAGGATAGAATAGAGGATAGGATAGGATAGAGGATAGGATAGGATACAGGATAGGATAGGATAGAGGATACGATATGGGATTTGATAGGATAGAGGATAGGATACGATAGAGGATAGGATAGGATAGAGGATAGGATAGGATAGAGAATAGGATATAGGATTGGATAGGATAGAGGATTGAATAGGATAGAGGATAGGATAGGATAGAGGATATGATAGGATAGGATAGAGGATAGGATCGGGTAGAGGATAGGATAGGATAGAGGATAGGATAGGATAGAGGATAGGATAGGATAGAGCATAGGATAGGATAGAGGATAGGATAGGATAGAGGATATGATAGGATAGGATAGAGGATAGGATTGGATAGAGGATAGGATAGGATAGAGGATAGGATAGGATAGAGGATAGGATAGGATAGAGGATAGGATAGGATAGGATAGATGATATTATAGTAAAGAGGATAGGATATGATAGAGGATAGGATAGGGGACTGGATAGGATAGAGGATAGGATAGGATAGAGGATAGGATAGGATAGAGGATACGATATAGGATTGGATAGGATAGAGGATAGGATACGATAGAGGATAGGATAGGATAGAGGATAGGATAGGATAGAGAATAGGATATAGGATTGGACAGGATAGAGGATAGGATAGGATAGAGGATATGATAGGATAGGACAGAGGATAGGATTGGATAGAGGATAGGATAGGATAGAGGATAGGATAGTATAGAGGATAGGATAGGATAGAGGATAGGATAGGATAGAGGATAGGATAGGATAGGGTAGATGATATTATAGTAAAGAGGATAGGATATGATAGAGGATAGGATAGGGGACTGGATAGGATAGAGGATAGGATAGGATAGAGGATAGGATAGGATAGAGGATACGATATAGGTTTGGATAGGATAGAGGATAGGATACGATAGAGGATAGGATAGAATAGAGGATAGGATAGGATAGAGGATAGGATAGGATAGAGGATA
This sequence comes from Halictus rubicundus, assembly GCF_050948215.1. NCBI lineage: Eukaryota > Metazoa > Arthropoda > Insecta > Hymenoptera > Halictidae > Halictus > Halictus rubicundus. The sequence goes on along the minus strand of NW_027489023.1, from coordinate 53,139 downwards.
GGATAGGATATAGGATAGGATAGGATAGAGGATAGGATAGGATAGAGGATAGGATAGGATAGAGGATAGGATAGGATAGAGCATAGGATAGGATAGAGGATAGGATAGGATAGAGGATATGATAGGATAGGATAGAGGATAGGATTGGATAGAGGATAGGATAGGATAGAGGATAGGATTGGATAGAGGATAGGATAGGATAGAGGATAGGATAGGATAGGATAGATGATATTATAGTAAAGAGGATAGGATATGATAGAGGATAGGATAGGATAGAGGATACGATACGATAGAGGATAGGATAGAATAGAGGATAGGATAGGATAGAGGATAGGATAGGATACAGGATAGGATAGGATAGAGGATACGATATGGGATTGGATAGGATAGAGGATAGGATACGATAGAGGATAGGATAGGATAGAGGATAGGATAGGATAGAGAATAGGATATAGGATTGGATAGGATAGAGGATTGAATAGGATAGAGGATAGGATAGGATAGAGGATATGATAGGATAGGATAGAGGATAGGATTGGGTAGAGGATAGGATAGGATAGAGGATAGGATAGGATAGAGGATAGGATAGGATAGAGCATAGGATAGGATAGAGGATAGGATAGGATAGAGGATATGATAGGATAGGATAGAGGATAGGATAGGATAGGATAGATGATATTATAGTAAAGAGGATGGGATATGATAGAGGATAGGATAGGATAGAGGATACGATACGATAGAGGATAGGATAGAATAGAGGATAGGATAGGATAGAGGATAGGATAGGATACAGGATAGGATAGGATAGAGGGTACGATATGGGATTGGATAGGATAGAGGATAGGATACGATAGAGGATAGGATAGGATAGAGGATAGGATAGGATAGAGAATAGGATATAGGATTGGATAGGATAGAGGATTGAATAGGATAGAGGATAGGATAGGATAGAGGATATGATAGGATAGAGGATACGATATAGGATTGGATAGGATAGAGGATAGGATACGATAGAGGATAGGATACGATAGAGGATAGGATAGGATAGAGGATAGGATAGGATAGAGGATATGATAGGATAGGATAGAGGATAGGATTGGATAGAGGATAGGATAGGATAGAGGATAGGATAGGATAGAGGATAGGATAGGATAGAGAATAGGATATAGGATTGGACAGGATAGAGGATAGGATAGGATAGAGGATATGATAGGATAGGACAGAGGATAGGATTGGATAGAGGATAGGATAGGATAGAGGATAGGATAGGATAGAGGATAGGATAGGATAGAGGATAGGATAGGATAGAGAATAGGATAGGATAGAGGATAGGATAGGATAGAGGATCGGATAGGATAGCATAGAGGATAGGATAGGATAGAGGATCGGATAGGATAGGATAGATGATATTATAGTAAAGAGGACAGGATATGATAGAGGATAGGATAGGGGACTGGATAGGATAGAGGATAGGATAGGATAGAGGATAGGATAGGATAGAGGATAGGATAGGATAGAGGATAGGATAGGATAGACGATAGGATAGGATAGAGGATAGGATAGGCTAGAGGATACGATATAGGAGTGGATAGGATAGAGGATAGGATAGGATAGGATAGATGATATTATAGTAAAGAGGATAGGATATGATAGAGGATAGGGTAGGGGACTGGATAGGATAGAGGATAGGATAGGATAGAGGATAGGATAGGATAGAAGATAGGATATGTTAGAGGATACGATATAGGATTGGATAGGATAGAGGATAGGATACTATAGAGGATAGGATAGAATAGAGGATAGGATAGGATAGAGGATAGGATAGGATACAGTATAGGATAGGATAGAGGATACGATATGGGATTGGATAGGATAGAGGATAGGATACGATAGAGGATAGGATAGGATAGAGGATAGGATAGGATAGAGAATAGGATATAGGATTGGATAGGATAGAGGATTGAATAGGATAGAGGATAGGATAGGATAGAGGATATGATAGGATAGGATAGAGGACAGGATTGGGTAGAGGATAGGATAGGATAGAGGATAGGATAGGATAGAGGATAGGATAGGATAGAGGATAGGATAGGATAGAGGATAGGATAGGATAGAGGATAGGATAGGATAGAGATTAGGATAGGATAGAGGATAGGATAGGATAGAGGATCGGATAGGATAGGATAGATGATATTATAGTAAAGAGGATAGGATATGATAGAGGATAGGATAGGGGACTGGATAGGATAGAGGATAGGATAGGATAGAGGATAGGATAGGATAGAGGATACGATATAGGATTGGATAGGATAGAGGATAGGATACGATAGAGGATAGGATAGGATAGAGAATAGGATATAGGATTGGACAGGATAGAGGATAGGATAGGATAGAGGATATGATAGGATAGGACAGAGGATAGGATTGGATAGAGGATAGGATAGGATAGAGGATAGGATAGGATAGAGGATAGGATAGGATAGAGGATAGGATAGGATAGAGGATAGGATAGGATAGAGGATAGGATAGGATAGAGGATAGGATAGGATAGGGTAGATGATATTATAGTAAAGAGGATGGGATATGATAGAGGATAGGATAGGGGACTGGATAGGATAGAGGATAGGATAGGATAGAGGATAGGATAGGATAGAGGATACGATATAGGTTTGGATAGGATAGAGGATAGGATACGATAGAGGATAGGATAGAATAGAGGATAGGATAGGATAGAGGATAGGATAGGATAGAGGATAGGATAGGATATAGGATAGGATAGGATAGAGGATAGGATAGAGGATATGATAGGATAGGATAGAGGATAGGATTGGATAGAGGATAGGATAGGATAGAGGATAGGATAGGATAGGATAGATAATATTATAGTAAAGAGGATAGGATATGATAGAGGATAGGATAGGATAGAGGATACGATACGATAGAGGATAGGATAGAATAGAGGATAGGATAGGATAGAGGATAGGATAGGATACAGGATAGGATAGGATAGAGGATACGATATGGGATTGGATAGGATAGAGGATAGGATACGATAGAGGATAGGATAGGATAGAGGATAGGATAGGATAGAGAATAGGATATAGGATTGGATAGGATAGAGGATTGAATAGGATAGAGGATAGGATAGGATAGAGGATATGATAGGATAGGATAGAGGATAGGATTGGGTAGAGGATAGGATAGGATAGAGGATAGGATAGGATAGAGGATAGGATAGGATAGAGCATAGGATAGGATAGAGGATAGGATAGGATAGAGGATATGATAGGATAGGATAGAGGATAGGATTGGATAGAGGATAGGATAGGATAGAGGATAGGATAGGATAGAGGATAGGATAGGATAGAGAATAGGATATAGGATTGGATAGGATAGAGGATTGAATAGGATAGAGGATAGGATAGGATAGAGGATATGATAGGATAGGATAGAGGATAGGATTGGGTAGAGGATAGGATAGGATAGAGGATAGGATAGGATAGAGGATAGGATAGGATAGAGGATAGGATAGGATAGAGATTAGGATAGGATAGAGGATAGGATAGGATAGAGAATAGGATAGGATAGAGGATAGGATAGGATAGAGGATCGGATAGGATAGCATAGAGGATAGGATAGGATAGAGGATCGGATAGGATAGGATAGATGATATTATAGTAAAGAGGACAGGATATGATAGAGGATAGGATAGGGGACTGGATAGGATAGAGGATAGGATAGGATAGAGGATAGGATAGGATAGAGGATAGGATAGGATAGACGATAGGATAGGATAGAGGATAGGATAGGCTAGAGGATACGATATAGGAGTGGATAGGATAGAGGATAGGATAGGATAGGATAGATGATATTATAGTAAAGAGGATAGGATATGATAGAGGATAGGGTAGGGGACTGGATAGGATAGAGGATAGGATAGGATAGAGGATAGGATAGGATAGAAGATAGGATATGTTAGAGGATACGATATAGGATTGGATAGGATAGAGGATAGGATACTATAGAGGATAGGATAGAATAGAGGATAGGATAGGATAGAGGATAGGATAGGATACAGTATAGGATAGGATAGAGGATACGATATGGGATTGGATAGGATAGAGGATAGGATACGATAGAGGATAGGATAGGATAGAGGATAGGATAGGATAGAGAATAGGATATAGGATTGGATAGGATAGAGGATTGAATAGGATAGAGGATAGGATAGGATAGAGGATATGATAGGATAGGATAGAGGATAGGATTGGGTAGAGGATAGGATAGGATAGAGATTAGGATAGGATAGAGGATAGGATAGGATAGAGGATCGGATAGGATAGGATAGATGATATTATAGTAAAGAGGATAGGATATGATAGAGGATAGGATAGGGGACTGGATAGGATAGAGGATAGGATAGGATAGAGGATAGGATAGGATAGAGGATAGGATAGGTTAGAGGATACGATATAGGATTGGATAGGATAGAGGATAGGATACGATAGAGGATAGGATAGGATAGAGGATAGGATAGGATAGAGAATAGGATATAGGATTGGATAGGATAGAGGATAGAATAGGATAGAGGATAGGATAGGATAGAGGATAGGATAGGATAGAGGATAGGATACGATAGAGGATAGGATAGGATAGAGGATAGGATAGGATAGCGGAAAGGATAGGATAGAGTATAGAATAGGATAGAGGATAAGATAGGATAGAGGTTAGGATATGATAGAGTATAGGATAGGATAGAGGAGAGGATAGGGGATTGGATAGGATAGAGGATAGGATATGATATAGGATAGGATAGGATAGAGGGTAGGATAGGATAGAGGATAGGATAGGATAGGATAGAGAATAGGATATAGGATTGGATTGGATAGAGGATAGAATAGGATATAGGATAAGATAGGATAGAGGATAGGATATGATAGAGGATAGGATAGGATAGAGGATAGGATAGGGGATTGGATAGAATAGAGGATAGGATAGGATACAGGATAGGATAGGATAGAGGATATGATAGGATAGAGGATAGGATAGGATAGAGGATAGGATAGGATAGAGAATAGGATAGGATAGAGGATAGGATAGGATAGAGGATCGGATAGGATAGGATAGAGGATAGGATAGGATAGAGGATCGGATAGGATAGGATAGATGATATTATAGTAAAGAGGATAGGATATGATAGAGGATAGGATAGGGGACTGGATAGGATAGAGGATAGGATAGGATAGGATAGAGGATAGGATAGGATAGAGGATAGGATAGGATAGAGGATAGGATAGGATAGACGATAGGATAGGATAGAGGATAGGATAGGATAGAGGATAGGATAGGATAGACGATAGGATAGGATACGATAGAGGATAGGATAGGATAGAGGATAGGATAGGATAGAGGATCGGATAGGATAGGATAGATGATATTATAGTAAAGAGGATAGGATATGATAGAGGATAGGGTAGGGGACTGGATAGGATAGAGGATAGGATAGGATAGAGGATAGGATAGGATAGAAAATAGGATATGTTAGAGGATACGATATAGGATTGGATAGGATAGAGGATAGGATACGATAGAGGATAGGATAGAATAGAGGATAGGATAGGATAGAGGATAGGATAGGATAGAGGATAGGATAGGATAGAGGATAGGATAGGATAGAGCATAGGATAGGATAGAGGATAGGATAGGATAGAGGATATGATAGGATAGGATAGAGGATAGGATTGGATAGAGGATAGGATAGGATAGAGGATAGGATAGGATAGGATAGAGGATAGGATAGGATAGAGGATAGGATAGGATAGGATAGATGATATTATAGTAAAGAGGATAGGATATGATAGAGGATAGGATAGGATAGAGGATACGATACGATAGAGGATAGGATAGAATAGAGGATAGGATAGGATAGAGGATAGGATAGGATACAGGATAGGATAGGATAGAGGATAGGATAGGATAGAGATTAGCATAGGATAGAGGATAGGATAGGATAGAGGATCGGATAGGATAGGATAGATGATATTATAGTAAAGAGGATAGGATATGATAGAGGATAGGATAGGGGACTGGATAGGGTAGAGGATAGGATAGGATAGAGGATAGGATAGGATAGAGGATAGGATAGGTTAGAGGATACGATATAGGATTGGATAGGATAGAGGATAGGATACGATAGAGGATAGGATAGGATAGAGGATAGGATAGGATAGAGAATAGGATATAGGATTGGATAGGATAGAGGATAGAATAGGATAGAGGATAGGATAGGATAGAGGATAGGATAGGATAGAGGATAGGATACGATAGAGGATAGGATAGGATAGAGGATAGGATAGGATAGCGGAAAGGATAGGATAGAGTATAGAATAGGATAGAGGATAAGATAGGATAGAGGTTAGGATATGATATAGGATAGGATAGGATAGAGGGTAGGATAGGATAGAGGATAGGATAGGATAGGATAGAGAATAGGATATAGGATTGGATTGGATAGAGGATAGAATAGGATAGAGGATAAGATAGGATAGAGGATAGGATATGATAGAGGATAGGATAGGATAGAGGATAGGATAGGGGATTGGATAGAATAGAGGATAGGATAGGATACAGGATAGGATAGGATAGAGGATATGATAGGATAGAGGATAGGATAGGATAGAGGATAGGATAGGATAGAGGATAGGATAGGATAGAGGATAGGATAGGATAGGGTAGATGATATTATAGTAAAGAGGATAGGATATAGGATTGGATAGGATAGAGGATAGGATACGATAGAGGATAGGATAGAATAGAGGATAGGATAGGATAGAGGATAGGATAGGACAGAGGATAGGATAGGATATAGGATAGGATACGATAGAGGATAGGATAGAATAGAGGATAGGATAGGATATAGGATAGGATAGGATAGAGGATAGGATAGGATAGAGGATAGGATAGGATAGAGGATATGATAGGATAGGATAGAGGATAGGATTGGGTAGAGGATAGGATAGGATAGAGGATAGGATAGGATAGACGATGGGATAGGATAGAGCATAGGATAGGATAGAGGATAGGATAGGATAGAGGATATGATAGGATAGGATAGAGGATAGGATTGGATAGAGGATAGGATAGGATAGAGGATAGGATAGGATAGAGGATAGGATAGAGGATATTATAGTAAAGAGGATAGGATATGATAGAGGATAGGATAGGGTACTGGATAGGATAGAGAATAGGATAGGATAGAGGATAGGATAGGATAGAGGATACGATATAGGATTGGATAGGATAGAGGATAGAATACGATAGAGGATAGGATAGAATAGAGGATAGGATAGGATAGAGGATAGGATAGGATAGAGGATAGGATAGGATATAGGATAGAGGATAGGATAGGATAGAGGATAGGATAGGATAGAGGATAGGATAGGATAGAGGATAGAATAGGATAGAGCATAGGATAGGATAGAGGATAGGACAGGATAGAGGATATGATAGGATAGGATAGAGGATAGGATTGGGTAGAGGATAGGATAGGATAGAGGATAGGATAGGATAGAGAATAGGATATAGGATTGGACAGGATAGAGGATAGAATAGGATAGAGGATAGGATAGGATACAGGAGAGGATAGGATAGAGGATACGATATGGGATTGGATAGGATAGAGGATAGGATACGATAGAGGATAGGATAGGATAGGGGATTGGATAGAATAGAGGATAGGATAGGATACAGGATAGGATAGGATAGAGGATATGATAGGATAGAGGATAGCATAGGATAGAGGATAGGATAGGATAGAGATTAGGATAGGATAGAGGATAGGATAGGATAGAGGATCGGATAGGATAGGATAGATGATATTGTAGTAAAGAGGATAGGATATGATAGAGGATAGGATAGGGGAATGGATAGGATAGAGGATAGGATAGGATAGAGGATAGGATAGGATAGAGGATAGGATAGGTTAGAGGATACGATATAGGATTGGATAGGATTGAGGATAGGATACGATAGAGGATAGGATAGGATAGAGGATAGGATAGGATAGAGAATAGGATATAGGATTGGATAGGATAGAGGATAGAATAGGATAGAGGATAGGATAGGATAGAGGATAGGATAGGATAGAGGATAGGATACGATAGAGGATAGGATAGGATAGAGGATAGGATAGGATAGCGGAAAGGATAGGATAGAGTATAGAATAGGATAGAGGATAAGATAGGATAGAGGTTAGGATATGATAGAGTATAGGATAGGATAGAGGAGAGGATAGGGGATTGGATAGGATAGAGGATAGGATATGATATAGGATAGGATAGGATAGAGGGTAGGATAGGATAGAGGATAGGATAGGATAGGATAGAGAATAGGATAGAGGATTGGATTGGATAGAGGATAGAATAGGATAGAGGATAAGATAGGATAGAACATAGGATATGATAGAGGATAGGATAGGATAGAGGATAGGATAGGGGATTGGATAGAATAGAGGATAGGATAGGATACAGGATAGGATAGGATAGAGGATATGATAGGATAGAGGATAGGATAGGATAGAGGATAGGATAGGATAGAGGATACGATATAGGATTGGATAGGATAGAGGATAGGATACGATAGAGGATAGGATAGAATAGAGGATAGGATAGGATAGAGGATTGAATAGGATAGAGGATAGGATAGGATAGAGGATATGATAGGATAGGATAGAGGATAGGATTGGGTAGAGGATAGGATAGGATAGAGGATAGGATAGGATAGAGGATAGGATAGGATAGAGCATAGGATAGGATAGAGGATAGGATAGGATAGAGGATATGATAGGATAGGATAGAGGATAGGATTGGATAGAGGATAGGATAGGATAGAGGATAGGATAGGATAGAGGATAGGATAGAGGATAGGATAGGATAGAGGATAGGATAGAGGATAGGATAGGATAGAGGATAGGATAGGATAGGATAGATGATATTATAGAAAAGAGGATAGGATATGATAGAGGATAGGATAGGGGACTGGATAGGATAGAGGATAGGATAGGATAGAGGATAGGATACGATAGAGGATACGATATAGGATTGGATAGGATAGAGGATAGGATACGATAGAGGATAGGATAGGATAGAGGATAGGATAGGATAGAGAATAGGATATAGGATTGGACAGGATAGAGGTTAGGATAGGATAGAGGATATGATAGGATAGGACAGAGGATAGGATTGGATAGAGGATAGGATAGGATAGAGGATAGGATAGGATAGAGGATAGGATAGGATAGAGGATAGGATAGGATAGAGGATAGGATAGGATAGGGTAGATGATATTATAGTAAAGAGGATAGGATATGATAGAGGATAGGATAGGGGACTGGATAGGATAGAGGATAGGATAGGATAGAGAATAGGATAGGATAGAGGATACGATATAGGATTGGATAGGATAGAGGATAGGATACGATAGAGGATAGGATAGAATAGAGGATAGGATAGGATAGAGGATAGGATAGGATAGAGGATAGGATAGGATATAGGATAGGATACGATAGAGGATAGGATAGAATAGAGGATAGGATAGGATATAGGATAGGATAGGATAGAGGATAGGATAGGATAGAGGATAGGATAGGATAGAGGATATGATAGGATAGGATAGAGGATAGGATTGGGTAGAGGATAGGATAGGATAGAGGATAGGATAGGATAGACGATGGGATAGGATAGAGCATAGGATAGGATAGAGGATAGGATAGGATAGAGGATATGATAGGATAGGATAGAGGATAGGATTGGATAGAGGATAGGATAGGATAGAGGATAGGATAGGATAGAGGATAGGATAGAGGATATTATAGTAAAGAGGATAGGATATGATAGAGGATAGGATAGGGTACTGGATAGGATAGAGAATAGGATAGGATAGAGGATAGGATAGGATAGAGGATACGATATAGGATTGGATAGGATAGAGGATAGGATACGATAGAGGATAGGATAGAATAGAGGATAGGATAGGATAGAGGATAGGATAGGATAGAGGATAGGATAGGATATAGGATAGAGGATAGGATAGGATAGAGGATAGGATAGGATAGAGGATAGGATAGGATAGAGGATAGAATAGGATAGAGCATAGGATAGGATAGAGGATAGGACAGGATAGAGGATATGATAGGATAGGATAGAGGATAGGATTGGATAGAGGATAGGATAGGATAGAGGATAGGATAGGATAGAGAATAGGATATAGGATTGGACAGGATAGAGGATAGAATAGGATAGAGGATAGGATAGGATACAGGAGAGGATAGGATAGAGGATACGATATGGGATTGGATAGGATAGAGGATAGGATACGATAGAGGATAGGATAGGATAGGGGATTGGATAGAATAGAGGATAGGATAGGATACAGGATAGGATAGGATAGAGGATATGATAGGATAGAGGATAGCATAGGATATAGGATAGGATAGGATAGAGATTAGGATAGGATAGAGGATAGGATAGGATAGAGGATCGGATAGGATAGGATAGATGATATTATAGTAAAGAGGATAGGATATGATAGAGGATAGGATAGGGGAATGGATAGGATAGAGGATAGGATAGGATAGAGGATAGGATAGGATAGAGGATAGGATAGGATAGAGGATAGGATAGGTTAGAGGATACGATATAGGATTGGATAGGATTGAGGATAGGATACGATAGAGGATAGGATAGGATAGAGGATAGGATAGGATAGAGAATAGGATATAGGATTGGATAGGATAGAGGATAGAATAGGATAGAGGATAGGATAGGATAGAGGATAGGATAGGATAGAGGATAGGATACGATAGAGGATAGGATAGGATAGAGGATAGGATAGGATAGCGGAAAGGATAGGATAGAGTATAGAATAGGATAGAGGATAAGATAGGATAGAGGTTAGGATATGATAGAGTATAGGATAGGATAGAGGAGAGGATAGGGGATTGGATAGGATAGAGGATAGGATATGATATAGGATAGGATAGGATAGAGGGTAGGATACGATAGAGGATAGGATAGGATAGGATAGAGAATAGGATAGAGGATTGGATTGGATAGAGGATAGAATAGGATAGAGGATAAGATAGGATAGAACATAGGATATGATAGAGGATAGGATAGGATAGAGGATAGGATAGGGGATTGGATAGAATAGAAGATAGGATAGGATACAGGATAGGATAGGATAGAGGATATGATAGGATAGAGGATAGGATAGGATAGAGGATAGGATAGGATAGAGAATAGGATAGGATAGAGGATAGGATAGGATAGAGGATCGGATAGGATAGGATAGAGGATAGGATACGATAGAGGATAGGATAGGATAGAGGATAGTATAGGATAGAGAATAGGATATAGGATTGGATAGGATAGAGGATTGAATAGGATAGAGTATAGGATAGGATAGAGGATATGATAGGATAGGATAGAGGATAGGATTGGGTAGAGGATAGGATAGGATAGAGGATAGGATAGGATAGAGGATAGGATAGGATAGAGCATAGGATAGGATAGAGGATAGGATAGGATAGAGGATATGATAGGATAGGATAGAGGATAGGATTGGATAGAGGATAGGATAGGATAGAGGATAGGATAGGATAGAGAATAGGATAGAGGATAGGATAGGATAGAGGATAGAATAGGATAGAGAATAGGATAGGATACAGGAGAGGATAGGATACAGGATACGATATGGGATTGGATAGGATAGAGGATAGGATACGATAGAGGATAGGATAGGATAGAGGATAGGATAGGATAGAGAATAGGATATAGGAGTGGATAGGATAGAGGATAGAATAGGATAGAGGATAGGATAGGATAGAGGATAGGATATGATAGAGGATAGGATAGGATAGAGGATAGGATAGGATAGAGGATACGATAGGGGATTGTATAGAATAGAGGATAGGATAGGATGCAGGATAGCATAGGATAGAGGATATGATAGGATAGAGGACAGGATAGGATAGAGGATAGGATTGGATAGATGATATGATAGGATAGAGGATAGGATAGGGTAGAGGACAGGTTAGCATAGAGGATAGGATAGGATAGAGGATTCGATGGGATTGAGGATAGGATAGGATAGAGGATAGGATAGGGGATTGGATAGGATAGGATAGAGAATAGGGTAGGATAGGGGATACAATAGTATAGAGGATAGGATAGACGATGGGATAGGATAGGATAGAGGATATGATAGGATAGGATAGAGGATAGGATTGGGTAGAGGATAGGATAGGATAGAGGATAGGATAGGATAGACGATGGGATAGGATAGAGCATAGGATAGGATAGAGGATAGGATAGGATAGAGGATATGATAGGATAGGACAGAGGATAGGATTGGATAGAGGATAGGATAGGATAGAGGATAGGATAGGATAGAGGATAGGATAGGATAGAGGATAGGATAGGATAGAGGATAGGATAGGATAGGATAGATGATATTATAGTAAAGAGGATAGGATATGATAGAGGATAGGATAGGGTACTGGATAGGATAGAGGATAGGATAGGATAGAGGATAGGATAGGATAGAGGATACGATATAGGATTGGATAGGATAGAGGATAGGATACGATAGAGGATAGGATAGAATAGAGGATAGGATAGGATAGAGGATAGGATAGGATAGAGGATAGGATAGGATATAGGATAGGATAGGATAGAGGATAGGATAGGATAGAGGATAGGATAGGATAGAGGATAGGATAGGATAGAGCATAGGATAGGATAGAGGATAGGATAGGATAGAGGATATGATAGGATAGGATAGAGGATAGGATTGGATAGAGGATAGGATAGGATAGAGGATAGGATAGGATAGAGAATAGGATATAGGATTGGACAGGATAGAGGATAGAATAGGATAGAGGATAGGATAGGATACAGGAGAGGATAGGATAGAGGATACGATATGGGATTGGATAGGATAGAGGATAGGATACGATAGAGGATAGGATAGGATAGGGGATTGGATAGAATAGAGGATAGGATAGGATACAGGATAGGATAGGATAGAGGATATGATAGGATAGAGGATAGGATAGGATAGAGGATAGGATAGGATAGAGATTAGGATAGGATAGAGAATAGGATATAGGATTGGATAGGATAGAGGATTGAATAGGATAGAGGATAGGATAGGATAGAGGATATGATAGGATAGGATAGAGGATAGGATTGGGTAGAGGATAGGATAGGATAGAGGATAGGATTGGATAGAGGATAGGATAGGATAGAGGATAGGATAGGATAGAGGATAGGATAGGATAGAGGATAGGATAGGATATAGGATAGGATAGGATAGAGGATAGGATAGGATAGAGGATAGGATAGGATAGAGGATAGGATAGGATAGAGCATAGGATAGGATAGAGGATAGGATAGGATAGAGGATATGATAGGATAGGATAGAGGATAGGATTGGATAGAGGATAGGATAGGATAGAGGATAGGATAGGATAGAGAATAGGATATAGGATTGGACAGGATAGAGGATAGAATAGGATAGAGGATAGGATAGGATACAGGAGAGGATAGGGTAGAGGATACGATATGGGATTGGATAGGATAGAGGATAGGATACGATAGAGGATAGGATAGTGGACTGGATAGGATAGAGGATAGGATAGGATAGAGGATAGGATAGGATAGAGGATACGATATAGGATTGGACAGGATAGAGGATAGGATAGGATAGAGGATATGATAGGATAGGACAGAGGATAGGATTGGATAGAGGATAGGATAGGATAGAGGATAGGATAGGATAGAGGATAGGATAGGATAGAGGATAGGATAGGATAGAGGATAGGATAGGATAAGGTAGATGATATTACAGTAAAGAGGATAGGATATGATAGAGGATAGGATAGGGGACTGGATAGGATAGAGGATAGGATAGGATAGAGGATAGGATAGGATAGAGGATACGATATAGGATTGGATAGGATAGAGGATAGGATACGATAGAGGATAGGATAGAATAGAGGATATGATAGGATAGAGGATAGGATAGGATAGAGGATAGGATAGGATAGAGATTAGGATAGGATAGAGAATAGGATATAGGATTGGATAGGATAGAGGATTGAATAGGATAGAGGATAGGATTGGGTAGAGGATAGGATAGGATAGAGGATAGGACTGGATAGAGGATAGGATAGGATAGAGGATAGGATACGATAGAGGATAGGATAGAATAGAGGATAGGATAGGATAGAGGATAGTATAGGGTAGAGGATAGGATAGGATATAGGATAGGATAGGATAGAGGATAGGATAGGATAGAGGATAGGATAGGATAGAGGATAGGATAGGATAGAGAATAGGATATAGGATTGGACAGGATAGAGGATAGAATAGGATAGAGGATAGGATAGGATACAGGAGAGGATAGGGTAGAGGATACGATATGGGATTGGATAGGATAGAGGATAGGATACGATAGAGGATAGGATTGGATAGGGGATTGGATAGAATAGAGGATAGGATAGGATACAGGATAGGATAGGTTAGAGGATATGATAGGATAGAGGATAGGATAGGATAGAGGATAGGATAGGATAGAGATTAGGATAGGATAGAGGATAGGATAGGATAGAGGATCGGAAATGATAGGATAGATGATATTATAGTAAAGAGGATAGGATATGATAGAGGATAGGATAGGGGACTGGATAGGATAGAGGATAGGATAGGATAGAGGATAGGATAGGATAGAGGATAGGATAGGTTAGAGGTTACGATATAGGATTGGATAGGATAGAGGATAGGATACGATAGAGGATAGGATAGGATAGAGGATAGGATAGGATAGAGAATAGGATATAGGATTGGATTGGATAGAGGATAGAATAGGATAGAGGATAGGATAGGATAGATGATAGGATAGGATAGAGGATAGGATACGATAGAGGATAGGATAGGATAGAGGATAGGATAGGATAGCGGAAAGGATAGGATAGAGTATAGAATAGGATAGAGGATAAGATAGGATAGAGGTTAGGATATGATAGAGTATAGGATAGGATAGAGGAGAGGATAGGGGATTGGATAGGATAGAGGATAGGATATGATATAGGATAGGATAGGATAGAGGGTAGGATAGGATAGAGGATAGGATAGGATAGGATAGAGAATAGGATAGAGGATTGGATTGGATAGAGGATAGAATAGGATAGAGGATAAGATAGGATAGAGGATAGGATAGGATAGAGGATAGGATAGGATAGCGGAAAGGATAGGATAGAGTATAGAATAGGATAGAGGATAGGATAGGATAGAGGATTGAATAGGATAGAGGATAGGATAGGATAGAGGATATGATAGGATAGGATAGAGGATAGGATTGGGTAGAGGATAGGATAGGATAGAGGATAGGATAGGATAGAGGATAGGATAGGATAGAGCATAGGATAGGATAGAGGATAGGATAGGATAGAGGATATGATAGGATAGGATAGAGGATAGGATTGGATAGAGGATAGGATAGGATAGAGGATAGGATAGGATAGAGGATAGGATAGAGGATAGGATAGGATAGAGGATAGGATAGAGGATAGGATAGGATAGAGGATAGGATAGGATAGGATAGATGATATTATAGAAAAGAGGATAGGATATGATAGAGGATAGGATAGGGGACTGGATAGGATAGAGGATAGGATAGGATAGAGGATAGGATAGGATAGAGGATACGATATAGGATTGGATAGGATAGAGGATAGGATACGATAGAGGATAGGATAGGATAGAGGATAGGATAGGATAGAGAATAGGATATAGGATTGGACAGGATAGAGGTTAGGATAGGATAGAGGATATGATAGGATAGGACAGAGGATAGGATTGGATAGAGGATAGGATAGGATAGAGGATAGGATAGGATAGAGGATAGGATAGGATAGAGGATAGGATAGGATAGAGGATAGGATAGGATAGGGTAGATGATATTATAGTAAAGAGGATAGGATATGATAGAGGATAGGATAGGGGACTGGATAGGATAGAGGATAGGATAGGATAGAGAATAGGATAGGATAGAGGATACGATATAGGATTGGATAGGATAGAGGATAGGATACGATAGAGGATAGGATAGAATAGAGGATAGGATAGGATAGAGGATAGGATAGGATAGAGGATAGGATAGGATATAGGATAGGATACGATAGAGGATAGGATAGAATAGAGGATAGGATAGGATATAGGATAGGATAGGATAGAGGATAGGATAGGATAGAGGATAGGATAGGATAGAGGATATGATAGGATAGGATAGAGGATAGGATTGGGTAGAGGATAGGATAGGATAGAGGATAGGATAGGATAGACGATGGGATAGGATAGAGCATAGGATAGGATAGAGGATAGGATAGGATAGAGGATATGATAGGATAGGATAGAGGATAGGATTGGATAGAGGATAGGATAGGATAGAGGATAGGATAGGATAGAGGATAGGATAGAGGATATTATAGTAAAGAGGATAGGATATGATAGAGGATAGGATAGGGTACTGGATAGGATAGAGAATAGGATAGGATAGAGGATAGGATAGGATAGAGGATACGATATAGGATTGGATAGGATAGAGGATAGGATACGATAGAGGATAGGATAGAATAGAGGATAGGATAGGATAGAGGATAGGATAGGATAGAGGATAGGATAGGATATAGGATAGAGGATAGGATAGGATAGAGGATAGGATAGGATAGAGGATAGGATAGGATAGAGGATAGAATAGGATAGAGCATAGGATAGGATAGAGGATAGGACAGGATAGAGGATATGATAGGATAGGATAGAGGATAGGATTGGATAGAGGATAGGATAGGATAGAGGATAGGATAGGATAGAGAATAGGATATAGGATTGGACAGGATAGAGGATAGAATAGGATAGAGGATAGGATAGGATACAGGAGAGGATAGGATAGAGGATACGATATGGGATTGGATAGGATAGAGGATAGGATACGATAGAGGATAGGATAGGATAGGGGATTGGATAGAATAGAGGATAGGATAGGATACAGGATAGGATAGGATAGAGGATATGATAGGATAGAGGATAGCATAGGATATAGGATAGGATAGGATAGAGATTAGGATAGGATAGAGGATAGGATAGGATAGAGGATCGGATAGGATAGGATAGATGATATTATAGTAAAGAGGATAGGATATGATAGAGGATAGGATAGGGGAATGGATAGGATAGAGGATAGGATAGGATAGAGGATAGGATAGGATAGAGGATAGGATAGGATAGAGGATAGGATAGGTTAGAGGATACGATATAGGATTGGATAGGATTGAGGATAGGATACGATAGAGGATAGGATAGGATAGAGGATAGGATAGGATAGAGAATAGGATATAGGATTGGATAGGATAGAGGATAGAATAGGATAGAGGATAGGATAGGATAGAGGATAGGATAGGATAGAGGATAGGATACGATAGAGGATAGGATAGGATAGAGGATAGGATAGGATAGCGGAAAGGATAGGATAGAGTATAGAATAGGATAGAGGATAAGATAGGATAGAGGTTAGGATATGATAGAGTATAGGATAGGATAGAGGAGAGGATAGGGGATTGGATAGGATAGAGGATAGGATATGATATAGGATAGGATAGGATAGAGGGTAGGATACGATAGAGGATAGGATAGGATAGGATAGAGAATAGGATAGAGGATTGGATTGGATAGAGGATAGAATAGGATAGAGGATAAGATAGGATAGAACATAGGATATGATAGAGGATAGGATAGGATAGAGGATAGGATAGGGGATTGGATAGAATAGAAGATAGGATAGGATACAGGATAGGATAGGATAGAGGATATGATAGGATAGAGGATAGGATAGGATAGAGGATAGGATAGGATAGAGAATAGGATAGGATAGAGGATAGGATAGGATAGAGGATCGGATAGGATAGGATAGAGGATAGGATACGATAGAGGATAGGATAGGATAGAGGATAGTATAGGATAGAGAATAGGATATAGGATTGGATAGGATAGAGGATTGAATAGGATAGAGTATAGGATAGGATAGAGGATATGATAGGATAGGATAGAGGATAGGATTGGGTAGAGGATAGGATAGGATAGAGGATAGGATAGGATAGAGGATAGGATAGGATAGAGCATAGGATAGGATAGAGGATAGGATAGGATAGAGGATATGATAGGATAGGATAGAGGATAGGATTGGATAGAGGATAGGATAGGATAGAGGATAGGATAGGATAGAGAATAGGATAGAGGATAGGATAGGATAGAGGATAGAATAGGATAGAGAATAGGATAGGATACAGGAGAGGATAGGATAGAGGATACGATATGGGATTGGATAGGATAGAGGATAGGATACGATAGAGGATAGGATAGGATAGAGGATAGGATAGGATAGAGAATAGGATATAGGAGTGGATAGGATAGAGGATAGAATAGGATAGAGGATAGGATAGGATAGAGGATAGGATATGATAGAGGATAGGATAGGATAGAGGATAGGATAGGATAGAGGATACGATAGGGGATTGTATAGAATAGAGGATAGGATAGGATGCAGGATAGCATAGGATAGAGGATATGATAGGATAGAGGACAGGATAGGATAGAGGATAGGATTGGATAGATGATATGATAGGATAGAGGATAGGATAGGGTAGAGGACAGGTTAGCATAGAGGATAGGATAGGATAGAGGATTCGATGGGATTGAGGATAGGATAGGATAGAGGATAGGATAGGGGATTGGATAGGATAGGATAGAGAATAGGGTAGGATAGGGGATACAATAGTATAGAGGATAGGATAGACGATGGGATAGGATAGGATAGAGGATATGATAGGATAGGATAGAGGATAGGATTGGGTAGAGGATAGGATAGGATAGAGGATAGGATAGGATAGACGATGGGATAGGATAGAGCATAGGATAGGATAGAGGATAGGATAGGATAGAGGATATGATAGGATAGGACAGAGGATAGGATTGGATAGAGGATAGGATAGGATAGAGGATAGGATAGGATAGAGGATAGGATAGGATAGAGGATAGGATAGGATAGAGGATAGGATAGGATAGGATAGATGATATTATAGTAAAGAGGATAGGATATGATAGAGGATAGGATAGGGTACTGGATAGGATAGAGGATAGGATAGGATAGAGGATAGGATAGGATAGAGGATACGATATAGGATTGGATAGGATAGAGGATAGGATACGATAGAGGATAGGATAGAATAGAGGATAGGATAGGATAGAGGATAGGATAGGATAGAGGATAGGATAGGATATAGGATAGGATAGGATAGAGGATAGGATAGGATAGAGGATAGGATAGGATAGAGGATAGGATAGGATAGAGCATAGGATAGGATAGAGGATAGGATAGGATAGAGGATATGATAGGATAGGATAGAGGATAGGATTGGATAGAGGATAGGATAGGATAGAGGATAGGATAGGATAGAGAATAGGATATAGGATTGGACAGGATAGAGGATAGAATAGGATAGAGGATAGGATAGGATACAGGAGAGGATAGGATAGAGGATACGATATGGGATTGGATAGGATAGAGGATAGGATACGATAGAGGATAGGATAGGATAGGGGATTGGATAGAATAGAGGATAGGATAGGATACAGGATAGGATAGGATAGAGGATATGATAGGATAGAGGATAGGATAGGATAGAGGATAGGATAGGATAGAGATTAGGATAGGATAGAGAATAGGATATAGGATTGGATAGGATAGAGGATTGAATAGGATAGAGGATAGGATAGGATAGAGGATATGATAGGATAGGATAGAGGATAGGATTGGGTAGAGGATAGGATAGGATAGAGGATAGGATTGGATAGAGGATAGGATAGGATAGAGGATAGGATAGGATAGAGGATAGGATAGGATAGAGGATAGGATAGGATATAGGATAGGATAGGATAGAGGATAGGATAGGATAGAGGATAGGATAGGATAGAGGATAGGATAGGATAGAGCATAGGATAGGATAGAGGATAGGATAGGATAGAGGATATGATAGGATAGGATAGAGGATAGGATTGGATAGAGGATAGGATAGGATAGAGGATAGGATAGGATAGAGAATAGGATATAGGATTGGACAGGATAGAGGATAGAATAGGATAGAGGATAGGATAGGATACAGGAGAGGATAGGGTAGAGGATACGATATGGGATTGGATAGGATAGAGGATAGGATACGATAGAGGATAGGATAGTGGACTGGATAGGATAGAGGATAGGATAGGATAGAGGATACGATATAGGATTGGACAGGATAGAGGATAGGATAGGATAGAGGATATGATAGG
This sequence comes from Halictus rubicundus, assembly GCF_050948215.1. Classification (NCBI taxonomy): domain Eukaryota; kingdom Metazoa; phylum Arthropoda; class Insecta; order Hymenoptera; family Halictidae; genus Halictus; species Halictus rubicundus. The sequence goes on along the minus strand of NW_027489023.1, from coordinate 32,698 downwards.
ATAGGACAGAGGATAGGATTGGATAGAGGATAGGATAGGATAGAGGATAGGATAGGATAGAGGATAGGATAGGATAGAGGATAGGATAGGATAGAGGATAGGATAGGATAAGGTAGATGATATTATAGTAAAGAGGATAGGATATGATAGAGGATAGGATAGGGGACTGGATAGGATAGAGGATAGGATAGGATAGAGGATAGGATAGGATAGAGGATACGATATAGGATTGGATAGGATAGAGGATAGGATACGATAGAGGATAGGATAGAATAGAGGATATGATAGGATAGAGGATAGGATAGGATAGAGGATAGGATAGGATAGAGATTAGGATAGGATAGAGAATAGGATATAGGATTGGATAGGATAGAGGATTGAATAGGATAGAGGATAGGATTGGGTAGAGGATAGGATAGGATAGAGGATAGGACTGGATAGAGGATAGGATAGGATAGAGGATAGGATACGATAGAGGATAGGATAGAATAGAGGATAGGATAGGATAGAGGATAGTATAGGGTAGAGGATAGGATAGGATATAGGATAGGATAGGATAGAGGATAGGATAGGATAGAGGATAGGATAGGATAGAGGATAGGATAGGATAGAGAATAGGATATAGGATTGGACAGGATAGAGGATAGAATAGGATAGAGGATAGGATAGGATACAGGAGAGGATAGGGTAGAGGATACGATATGGGATTGGATAGGATAGAGGATAGGATACGATAGAGGATAGGATTGGATAGGGGATTGGATAGAATAGAGGATAGGATAGGATACAGGATAGGATAGGTTAGAGGATATGATAGGATAGAGGATAGGATAGGATAGAGGATAGGATAGGATAGAGATTAGGATAGGATAGAGGATAGGATAGGATAGAGGATCGGAAATGATAGGATAGATGATATTATAGTAAAGAGGATAGGATATGATAGAGGATAGGATAGGGGACTGGATAGGATAGAGGATAGGATAGGATAGAGGATAGGATAGGATAGAGGATAGGATAGGTTAGAGGTTACGATATAGGATTGGATAGGATAGAGGATAGGATACGATAGAGGATAGGATAGGATAGAGGATAGGATAGGATAGAGAATAGGATATAGGATTGGATTGGATAGAGGATAGAATAGGATAGAGGATAGGATAGGATAGATGATAGGATAGGATAGAGGATAGGATACGATAGAGGATAGGATAGGATAGAGGATAGGATAGGATAGCGGAAAGGATAGGATAGAGTATAGAATAGGATAGAGGATAAGATAGGATAGAGGTTAGGATATGATAGAGTATAGGATAGGATAGAGGAGAGGATAGGGGATTGGATAGGATAGAGGATAGGATATGATATAGGATAGGATAGGATAGAGGGTAGGATAGGATAGAGGATAGGATAGGATAGGATAGAGAATAGGATAGAGGATTGGATTGGATAGAGGATAGAATAGGATAGAGGATAAGATAGGATAGAGGATAGGATATGATAGAGGATAGGATAGGATAGAGGATAGGATAGGATAGAGAATAGGATATAGGATTGGATAGGATAGAGGATAGAATAGGGTACAGGATAGGATAGGATAGAGGATAGGATAGGATAGAGGATAGGATAGGATAGAGGATATGATAGGATAGGGTAGATGATATTATAGTAAAGAGGATACGATATGATAGAGGATAGGATAGGGGACTGGATAGGATAGAGGATAGGATAGGATAGAGGATACGATATAGGATTGGATAGGATAGAGGATAGGATACGATAGAGGATAGGATAGAATAGAGGATAGGATAGGATAGAGGATAGGATAGGATAGAGGATAGGATAGGATATAGGATAGGATAGGATAGAGGATAGGATAGGATAGAGGATAGGATAGGATAGAGGATAGGATAGGATAGAGCATAGGATAGGATAGAGGATAGGATAGGATAGAGGATATGATAGGATAGGATAGAGGATAGGATTGGATAGAGGATAGGATAGGATAGAGGATAGGATAGGATAGAGGATAGGATAGGATAGAGGATAGGATAGGATAGAGAATAGGATAGGATAGAGGATAGGATAGGATAGAGGATCGGATAGGATAGGATAGAGGATAGGATACGATAGAGGATAGGATAGGATAGAGGATAGTATAGGATAGAGAATAGGATATAGGATTGGATAGGATAGAGGATTGAATAGGATAGAGTATAGGATAGGATAGAGGATATGATAGGATAGGATAGAGGATAGGATTGGGTAGAGGATAGGATAGGATAGAGGATAGGATAGGATAGAGGATAGGATAGGATAGAGCATAGGATAGGATAGAGGATAGGATAGGATAGAGGATATGATAGGATAGGATAGAGGATAGGATTGGATAGAGGATAGGATAGGATAGAGGATAGGATAGGATAGAGAATAGGATAGAGGATAGGATAGGATAGAGGATAGAATAGGATAGAGGATAGGATAGGATACAGGAGAGGATAGGATAGAGGATACGATATGGGATTGGATAGGATAGAGGATAGGATACGATAGAGGATAGGATAGGATAGAGGATAGGATAGGATAAAGAATAGGATATAGGAGTGGATAGGATAGAGGATAGAATAGGATAGAGGATAGGATAGGATAGAGGATAGGATATGATAGAGGATAGGATAGGATAGAGGATAGGATAGGATAGAGGATACGATAGGGGATTGTATAGAATAGAGGATAGGATAGGATGCAGGATAGCATAGGATAGAGGATATGATAGGATAGAGGACAGGATAGGATAGAGGATAGGATTGGATAGATGATATGATAGGATAGAGGATAGGATAGGGTAGAGGACAGGTTAGCATAGAGGATAGGATAGGATAGAGGATTCGATGGGATTGAGGATAGGATAGGATAGAGGATAGGATAGGGGATTGGATAGGATAGGATAGAGAATAGGGTAGGATAGGGGATACAATAGTATAGAGGATAGGATAGACGATGGGATAGGATAGGATAGAGGATATGATAGGATAGGATAGAGGATAGGATTGGGTAGAGGATAGGATAGGATAGAGGATAGGATAGGATAGACGATGGGATAGGATAGAGCATAGGATAGGATAGAGGATAGGATAGGATAGAGGATATGATAGGATAGGACAGAGGATAGGATTGGATAGAGGATAGGATAGGATAGAGGATAGGATAGGATAGAGGATAGGATAGGATAGAGGATAGGATAGGATAGAGGATAGGATAGGATAGGATAGATGATATTATAGTAAAGAGGATAGGATATGATAGAGGATAGGATAGGGTACTGGATAGGATAGAGGATAGGATAGGATAGAGGATAGGATAGGATAGAGGATACGATATAGGATTGGATAGGATAGAGGATAGGATACGATAGAGGATAGGATAGAATAGAGGATAGGATAGGATAGAGGATAGGATAGGATAGAGGATAGGATAGGATATAGGATAGGATAGGATAGAGGATAGGATAGGATAAAGGATAGGATAGGATAGAGGATAGGATAGGATAGAGCATAGGATAGGATAGAGGATAGGATAGGATAGAGGATATGATAGGATAGGATAGAGGATAGGATTGGATAGAGGATAGGATAGGATAGAGGATAGGATAGGATAGAGAATAGGATATAGGATTGGACAGGATAGAGGATAGAATAGGATAGAGGATAGGATAGGATACAGGAGAGGATAGGATAGAGGATACGATATGGGATTGGATAGGATAGAGGATAGGATACGATAGAGGATAGGATAGAATAGAGGATAGGATAGGATAGAGGATAGGATAGGACAGAGGATAGGATAGGATATAGGATAGGATACGATAGAGGATAGGATAGAATAGAGGATAGGATAGGATATAGGATAGGATAGGATAGAGGATAGGATAGGATAGAGGATAGGATAGGATAGAGGATATGATAGGATAGGATAGAGGATAGGATTGGGTAGAGGATAGGATAGGATAGAGGATAGGATAGGATAGACGATGGGATAGGATAGAGCATAGGATAGGATAGAGGATAGGATAGGATAGAGGATATGATAGGATAGGATAGAGGATAGGATTGGATAGAGGATAGGATAGGATAGAGGATAGGATAGGATAGAGGATAGGATAGAGGATATTATAGTAAAGAGGATAGGATATGATAGAGGATAGGATAGGGTACTGGATAGGATAGAGAATAGGATAGGATAGAGGATAGGATAGGATAGAGGATACGATATAGGATTGGATAGGATAGAGGATAGAATACGATAGAGGATAGGATAGAATAGAGGATAGGATAGGATAGAGGATAGGATAGGATAGAGGATAGGATAGGATATAGGATAGAGGATAGGATAGGATAGAGGATAGGATAGGATAGAGGATAGGATAGGATAGAGGATAGAATAGGATAGAGCATAGGATAGGATAGAGGATAGGACAGGATAGAGGATATGATAGGATAGGATAGAGGATAGGATTGGGTAGAGGATAGGATAGGATAGAGGATAGGATAGGATAGAGAATAGGATATAGGATTGGACAGGATAGAGGATAGAATAGGATAGAGGATAGGATAGGATACAGGAGAGGATAGGATAGAGGATACGATATGGGATTGGATAGGATAGAGGATAGGATACGATAGAGGATAGGATAGGATAGGGGATTGGATAGAATAGAGGATAGGATAGGATACAGGATAGGATAGGATAGAGGATATGATAGGATAGAGGATAGCATAGGATAGAGGATAGGATAGGATAGAGATTAGGATAGGATAGAGGATAGGATAGGATAGAGGATCGGATAGGATAGGATAGATGATATTGTAGTAAAGAGGATAGGATATGATAGAGGATAGGATAGGGGAATGGATAGGATAGAGGATAGGATAGGATAGAGGATAGGATAGGATAGAGGATAGGATAGGATAGAGGATAGGATAGGTTAGAGGATACGATATAGGATTGGATAGGATTGAGGATAGGATACGATAGAGGATAGGATAGGATAGAGGATAGGATAGGATAGAGAATAGGATATAGGATTGGATAGGATAGAGGATAGAATAGGATAGAGGATAGGATAGGATAGAGGATAGGATAGGATAGAGGATAGGATACGATAGAGGATAGGATAGGATAGAGGATAGGATAGGATAGCGGAAAGGATAGGATAGAGTATAGAATAGGATAGAGGATAAGATAGGATAGAGGTTAGGATATGATAGAGTATAGGATAGGATAGAGGAGAGGATAGGGGATTGGATAGGATAGAGGATAGGATATGATATAGGATAGGATAGGATAGAGGGTAGGATAGGATAGAGGATAGGATAGGATAGGATAGAGAATAGGATAGAGGATTGGATTGGATAGAGGATAGAATAGGATAGAGGATAAGATAGGATAGAACATAGGATATGATAGAGGATAGGATAGGATAGAGGATAGGATAGAATAGAGGATATGATAGGATAGAGGATAGGATAGGATAGAGGATAGGATAGGATAGAGATTAGGATAGGATAGAGAATAGGATATAGGATTGGATAGGATAGAGGATTGAATAGGATAGAGGATAGGATTGGGTAGAGGATAGGATAGGATAGAGGATAGGACTGGATAGAGGATAGGATAGGATAGAGGATAGGATACGATAGAGGATAGGATAGAATAGAGGATAGGATAGGATAGAGGATAGTATAGGGTAGAGGATAGGATAGGATATAGGATAGGATAGGATAGAGGATAGGATAGGATAGAGGATAGGATAGGATAGAGGATAGGATAGGATAGAGAATAGGATATAGGATTGGACAGGATAGAGGATAGAATAGGATAGAGGATAGGATAGGATACAGGAGAGGATAGGGTAGAGGATACGATATGGGATTGGATAGGATAGAGGATAGGATACGATAGAGGATAGGATTGGATAGGGGATTGGATAGAATAGAGGATAGGATAGGATACAGGATAGGATAGGTTAGAGGATATGATAGGATAGAGGATAGGATAGGATAGAGGATAGGATAGGATAGAGATTAGGATAGGATAGAGGATAGGATAGGATAGAGGATCGGAAATGATAGGATAGATGATATTATAGTAAAGAGGATAGGATATGATAGAGGATAGGATAGGGGACTGGATAGGATAGAGGATAGGATAGGATAGAGGATAGGATAGGATAGAGGATAGGATAGGTTAGAGGTTACGATATAGGATTGGATAGGATAGAGGATAGGATACGATAGAGGATAGGATAGGATAGAGGATAGGATAGGATAGAGAATAGGATATAGGATTGGATTGGATAGAGGATAGAATAGGATAGAGGATAGGATAGGATAGATGATAGGATAGGATAGAGGATAGGATACGATAGAGGATAGGATAGGATAGAGGATAGGATAGGATAGCGGAAAGGATAGGATAGAGTATAGAATAGGATAGAGGATAAGATAGGATAGAGGTTAGGATATGATAGAGGATAGGATAGGATAGAGGATAGGATAGGATAGAGAATAGGATATAGGATTGGATAGGATAGAGGATAGAATAGGGTACAGGATAGGATAGGATAGAGGATAGGATAGGATAGAGGATAGGATAGGATAGAGGATATGATAGGATAGGGTAGATGATATTATAGTAAAGAGGATACGATATGATAGAGGATAGGATAGGGGACTGGATAGGATAGAGGATAGGATATGATAGAGGATAGGATAGGATAGAGGATAGGATAGGATAGAGAATAGGATATAGGATTGGATAGGATAGAGGATAGAATAGGGTACAGGATAGGATAGGATAGAGGATAGGATAGGATAGAGGATAGGATAGGATAGAGGATATGATAGGATAGGGTAGATGATATTATAGTAAAGAGGATACGATATGATAGAGGATAGGATAGGGGACTGGATAGGATAGAGGATAGGATATGATAGAGGATAGGATAGGATAGAGGATAGGATAGGATAGAGAATAGGATATAGGATTGGATAGGATAGAGGATAGAATAGGGTACAGGATAGGATAGGATAGAGGATAGGATAGGATAGAGGATAGGATAGGATAGAGGATATGATAGGATAGGGTAGATGATATTATAGTAAAGAGGATACGATATGATAGAGGATAGGATAGGGGACTGGATAGGATAGAGGATAGGATAGGATAGAGGATACGATATAGGATTGGATAGGATAGAGGATAGGATACGATAGAGGATAGGATAGAATAGAGGATAGGATAGGATAGAGGATAGGATAGGATAGAGGATAGGATAGGATATAGGATAGGATAGGATAGAGGATAGGATAGGATAGAGGATAGGATAGGATAGAGGATAGGATAGGATAGAGCATAGGATAGGATAGAGGATAGGATAGGATAGAGGATATGATAGGATAGGATAGAGGATAGGATTGGATAGAGGATAGGATAGGATAGAGGATAGGATAGGATAGAGGATAGGATAGGATAGAGGATAGGATAGGATAGAGAATAGGATAGGATAGAGGATAGGATAGGATAGAGGATCGGATAGGATAGGATAGAGGATAGGATACGATAGAGGATAGGATAGGATAGAGGATAGTATAGGATAGAGAATAGGATATAGGATTGGATAGGATAGAGGATTGAATAGGATAGAGTATAGGATAGGATAGAGGATATGATAGGATAGGATAGAGGATAGGATTGGGTAGAGGATAGGATAGGATAGAGGATAGGATAGGATAGAGGATAGGATAGGATAGAGCATAGGATAGGATAGAGGATAGGATAGGATAGAGGATATGATAGGATAGGATAGAGGATAGGATTGGATAGAGGATAGGATAGGATAGAGGATAGGATAGGATAGAGAATAGGATAGAGGATAGGATAGGATAGAGGATAGAATAGGATAGAGGATAGGATAGGATACAGGAGAGGATAGGATAGAGGATACGATATGGGATTGGATAGGATAGAGGATAGGATACGATAGAGGATAGGATAGGATAGAGGATAGGATAGGATAAAGAATAGGATATAGGAGTGGATAGGATAGAGGATAGAATAGGATAGAGGATAGGATAGGATAGAGGATAGGATATGATAGAGGATAGGATAGGATAGAGGATAGGATAGGATAGAGGATACGATAGGGGATTGTATAGAATAGAGGATAGGATAGGATGCAGGATAGCATAGGATAGAGGATATGATAGGATAGAGGACAGGATAGGATAGAGGATAGGATTGGATAGATGATATGATAGGATAGAGGATAGGATAGGGTAGAGGACAGGTTAGCATAGAGGATAGGATAGGATAGAGGATTCGATGGGATTGAGGATAGGATAGGATAGAGGATAGGATAGGGGATTGGATAGGATAGGATAGAGAATAGGGTAGGATAGGGGATACAATAGTATAGAGGATAGGATAGACGATGGGATAGGATAGGATAGAGGATATGATAGGATAGGATAGAGGATAGGATTGGGTAGAGGATAGGATAGGATAGAGGATAGGATAGGATAGACGATGGGATAGGATAGAGCATAGGATAGGATAGAGGATAGGATAGGATAGAGGATAGGATAGGATAGGATAGATGATATTATAGTAAAGAGGATAGGATATGATAGAGGATAGGATAGGGTACTGGATAGGATAGAGGATAGGATAGGATAGAGGATAGGATAGGATAGAGGATACGATATAGGATTGGATAGGATAGAGGATAGGATACGATAGAGGATAGGATAGAATAGAGGATAGGATAGGATAGAGGATAGGATAGGATAGAGGATAGGATAGGATATAGGATAGGATAGGATAGAGGATAGGATAGGATAAAGGATAGGATAGGATAGAGGATAGGATAGGATAGAGCATAGGATAGGATAGAGGATAGGATAGGATAGAGGATATGATAGGATAGGATAGAGGATAGGATTGGATAGAGGATAGGATAGGATAGAGGATAGGATAGGATAGAGAATAGGATATAGGATTGGACAGGATAGAGGATAGAATAGGATAGAGGATAGGATAGGATACAGGAGAGGATAGGATAGAGGATACGATATGGGATTGGATAGGATAGAGGATAGGATACGATAGAGGATAGGATAGAATAGAGGATAGGATAGGATAGAGGATAGGATAGGACAGAGGATAGGATAGGATATAGGATAGGATACGATAGAGGATAGGATAGAATAGAGGATAGGATAGGATATAGGATAGGATAGGATAGAGGATAGGATAGGATAGAGGATAGGATAGGATAGAGGATATGATAGGATAGGATAGAGGATAGGATTGGGTAGAGGATAGGATAGGATAGAGGATAGGATAGGATAGACGATGGGATAGGATAGAGCATAGGATAGGATAGAGGATAGGATAGGATAGAGGATATGATAGGATAGGATAGAGGATAGGATTGGATAGAGGATAGGATAGGATAGAGGATAGGATAGGATAGAGGATAGGATAGAGGATATTATAGTAAAGAGGATAGGATATGATAGAGGATAGGATAGGGTACTGGATAGGATAGAGAATAGGATAGGATAGAGGATAGGATAGGATAGAGGATACGATATAGGATTGGATAGGATAGAGGATAGAATACGATAGAGGATAGGATAGAATAGAGGATAGGATAGGATAGAGGATAGGATAGGATAGAGGATAGGATAGGATATAGGATAGAGGATAGGATAGGATAGAGGATAGGATAGGATAGAGGATAGGATAGGATAGAGGATAGAATAGGATAGAGCATAGGATAGGATAGAGGATAGGACAGGATAGAGGATATGATAGGATAGGATAGAGGATAGGATTGGGTAGAGGATAGGATAGGATAGAGGATAGGATAGGATAGAGAATAGGATATAGGATTGGACAGGATAGAGGATAGAATAGGATAGAGGATAGGATAGGATACAGGAGAGGATAGGATAGAGGATACGATATGGGATTGGATAGGATAGAGGATAGGATACGATAGAGGATAGGATAGGATAGGGGATTGGATAGAATAGAGGATAGGATAGGATACAGGATAGGATAGGATAGAGGATATGATAGGATAGAGGATAGCATAGGATAGAGGATAGGATAGGATAGAGATTAGGATAGGATAGAGGATAGGATAGGATAGAGGATCGGATAGGATAGGATAGATGATATTGTAGTAAAGAGGATAGGATATGATAGAGGATAGGATAGGGGAATGGATAGGATAGAGGATAGGATAGGATAGAGGATAGGATAGGATAGAGGATAGGATAGGATAGAGGATAGGATAGGTTAGAGGATACGATATAGGATTGGATAGGATTGAGGATAGGATACGATAGAGGATAGGATAGGATAGAGGATAGGATAGGATAGAGAATAGGATATAGGATTGGATAGGATAGAGGATAGAATAGGATAGAGGATAGGATAGGATAGAGGATAGGATAGGATAGAGGATAGGATACGATAGAGGATAGGATAGGATAGAGGATAGGATAGGATAGCGGAAAGGATAGGATAGAGTATAGAATAGGATAGAGGATAAGATAGGATAGAGGTTAGGATATGATAGAGTATAGGATAGGATAGAGGAGAGGATAGGGGATTGGATAGGATAGAGGATAGGATATGATATAGGATAGGATAGGATAGAGGGTAGGATAGGATAGAGGATAGGATAGGATAGGATAGAGAATAGGATAGAGGATTGGATTGGATAGAGGATAGAATAGGATAGAGGATAAGATAGGATAGAACATAGGATATGATAGAGGATAGGATAGGATAGAGGATAGGATAGAATAGAGGATATGATAGGATAGAGGATAGGATAGGATAGAGGATAGGATAGGATAGAGATTAGGATAGGATAGAGAATAGGATATAGGATTGGATAGGATAGAGGATTGAATAGGATAGAGGATAGGATTGGGTAGAGGATAGGATAGGATAGAGGATAGGACTGGATAGAGGATAGGATAGGATAGAGGATAGGATACGATAGAGGATAGGATAGAATAGAGGATAGGATAGGATAGAGGATAGTATAGGGTAGAGGATAGGATAGGATATAGGATAGGATAGGATAGAGGATAGGATAGGATAGAGGATAGGATATGATAGAGGATAGGATAGGATAGAGAATAGGATATAGGATTGGACAGGATAGAGGATAGAATAGGATAGAGGATAGGATAGGATACAGGAGAGGATAGGGTAGAGGATACGATATGGGATTGGATAGGATAGAGGATAGGATACGATAGAGGATAGGATTGGATAGGGGATTGGATAGAATAGAGGATAGGATAGGATACAGGATAGGATAGGTTAGAGGATATGATAGGATAGAGGATAGGATAGGATAGAGGATAGGATAGGATAGAGATTAGGATAGGATAGAGGATAGGATAGGATAGAGGATCGGAAATGATAGGATAGATGATATTATAGTAAAGAGGATAGGATATGATAGAGGATAGGATAGGGGACTGGATAGGATAGAGGATAGGATAGGATAGAGGATAGGATAGGATAGAGGATAGGATAGGTTAGAGGTTACGATATAGGATTGGATAGGATAGAGGATAGGATACGATAGAGGATAGGATAGGATAGAGGATAGGATAGGATAGAGAATAGGATATAGGATTGGATTGGATAGAGGATAGAATAGGATAGAGGATAGGATAGGATAGATGATAGGATAGGATAGAGGATAGGATACGATAGAGGATAGGATAGGATAGAGGATAGGATAGGATAGCGGAAAGGATAGGATAGAGTATAGAATAGGATAGAGGATAAGATAGGATAGAGGTTAGGATATGATAGAGTATAGGATAGGATAGAGGAGAGGATAGGGGATTGGATAGGATAGAGGATAGGATATGATATAGGATAGGATAGGATAGAGGGTAGGATAGGATAGAGGATAGGATAGGATAGGATAGAGAATAGGATAGAGGATTGGATTGGATAGAGGATAGAATAGGATAGAGGATAAGATAGGATAGAGGATAGGATATGATAGAGGATAGGATAGGATAGAGGATAGGATAGGATAGAGAATAGGATATAGGATTGGATAGGATAGAGGATAGAATAGGGTACAGGATAGGATAGGATAGAGGATAGGATAGGATAGAGGATAGGATAGGATAGAGGATATGATAGGATAGGGTAGATGATATTATAGTAAAGAGGATACGATATGATAGAGGATAGGATAGGGGACTGGATAGGATAGAGGATAGGATAGGATAGAGGATACGATATAGGATTGGATAGGATAGAGGATAGGATACGATAGAGGATAGGATAGAATAGAGGATAGGATAGGATAGAGGATAGGATAGGATAGAGGATAGGATAGGATATAGGATAGGATAGGATAGAGGATAGGATAGGATAGAGGATAGGATAGGATAGAGGATAGGATAGGATAGAGCATAGGATAGGATAGAGGATAGGATAGGATAGAGGATATGATAGGATAGGATAGAGGATAGGATTGGATAGAGGATAGGATAGGATAGAGGATAGGATAGGATAGAGGATAGGATAGGATAGAGGATAGGATAGGATAGAGAATAGGATAGGATAGAGGATAGGATAGGATAGAGGATCGGATAGGATAGGATAGAGGATAGGATACGATAGAGGATAGGATAGGATAGAGGATAGTATAGGATAGAGAATAGGATATAGGATTGGATAGGATAGAGGATTGAATAGGATAGAGTATAGGATAGGATAGAGGATATGATAGGATAGGATAGAGGATAGGATTGGGTAGAGGATAGGATAGGATAGAGGATAGGATAGGATAGAGGATAGGATAGGATAGAGCATAGGATAGGATAGAGGATAGGATAGGATAGAGGATATGATAGGATAGGATAGAGGATAGGATTGGATAGAGGATAGGATAGGATAGAGGATAGGATAGCCTAGAGAATAGGATAGAGGATAGGATAGGATAGAGGATAGAATAGGATAGAGGATAGGATAGGATACAGGAGAGGATAGGATAGAGGATACGATATGGGATTGGATAGGATAGAGGATAGGATACGATAGAGGATAGGATAGGATAGAGGATAGGATAGGATAAAGAATAGGATATAGGAGTGGATAGGATAGAGGATAGAATAGGATAGAGGATAGGATAGGATAGAGGATAGGATATGATAGAGGATAGGATAGGATAGAGGATAGGATAGGATAGAGGATACGATAGGGGATTGTATAGAATAGAGGATAGGATAGGATGCAGGATAGCATAGGATAGAGGATATGATAGGATAGAGGACAGGATAGGATAGAGGATAGGATTGGATAGATGATATGATAGGATAGAGGATAGGATAGGGTAGAGGACAGGTTAGCATAGAGGATAGGATAGGATAGAGGATTCGATGGGATTGAGGATAGGATAGGATAGAGGATAGGATAGGGGATTGGATAGGATAGGATAGAGAATAGGGTAGGATAGGGGATACAATAGTATAGAGGATAGGATAGACGATGGGATAGGATAGGATAGAGGATATGATAGGATAGGATAGAGGATAGGATTGGGTAGAGGATAGGATAGGATAGAGGATAGGATAGGATAGACGATGGGATAGGATAGAGCATAGGATAGGATAGAGGATAGGATAGGATAGAGGATATGATAGGATAGGACAGAGGATAGGATTGGATAGAGGATAGGATAGGATAGAGGATAGGATAGGATAGAGGATAGGATAGGATAGAGGATAGGATAGGATAGAGGATAGGATAGGATAGGATAGATGATATTATAGTAAAGAGGATAGGATATGATAGAGGATAGGATAGGGTACTGGATAGGATAGAGGATAGGATAGGATAGAGGATAGGATAGGATAGAGGATACGATATAGGATTGGATAGGATAGAGGATAGGATACGATAGAGGATAGGATAGAATAGAGGATAGGATAGGATAGAGGATAGGATAGGATAGAGGATAGGATAGGATATAGGATAGGATAGGATAGAGGATAGGATAGGATAAAGGATAGGATAGGATAGAGGATAGGATAGGATAGAGCATAGGATAGGATAGAGGATAGGATAGGATAGAGGATATGATAGGATAGGATAGAGGATAGGATTGGATAGAGGATAGGATAGGATAGAGGATAGGATAGGATAGAGAATAGGATATAGGATTGGACAGGATAGAGCATAGAATAGGATAGAGGATAGGATAGGATACAGGAGAGGATAGGATAGAGGATACGATATGGGATTGGATAGGATAGAGGATAGGATACGATAGAGGATAGGATAGAATAGAGGATAGGATAGGATAGAGGATAGGATAGGACAGAGGATAGGATAGGATATAGGATAGGATACGATAGAGGATAGGATAGAATAGAGGATAGGATAGGATATAGGATAGGATAGGATAGAGGATAGGATAGGATAGAGGATAGGATAGGATAGAGGATATGATAGGATAGGATAGAGGATAGGATTGGGTAGAGGATAGGATAGGATAGAGGATAGGATAGGATAGACGATGGGATAGGATAGAGCATAGGATAGGATAGAGGATAGGATAGGATAGAGGATATGATAGGATAGGATAGAGGATAGGATTGGATAGAGGATAGGATAGGATAGAGGATAGGATAGGATAGAGGATAGGATAGAGGATATTATAGTAAAGAGGATAGGATATGATAGAGGATAGGATAGGGTACTGGATAGGATAGAGAATAGGATAGGATAGAGGATAGGATAGGATAGAGGATACGATATAGGATTGGATAGGATAGAGGATAGAATACGATAGAGGATAGGATAGAATAGAGGATAGGATAGGATAGAGGATAGGATAGGATAGAGGATAGGATAGGATATAGGATAGAGGATAGGATAGGATAGAGGATAGGATAGGATAGAGGATAGGATAGGATAGAGGATAGAATAGGATAGAGCATAGGATAGGATAGAGGATAGGACAGGATAGAGGATATGATAGGATAGGATAGAGGATAGGATTGGGTAGAGGATAGGATAGGATAGAGGATAGGATAGGATAGAGAATAGGATATAGGATTGGACAGGATAGAGGATAGAATAGGATAGAGGATAGGATAGGATACAGGAGAGGATAGGATAGAGGATACGATATGGGATTGGATAGGATAGAGGATAGGATACGATAGAGGATAGGATAGGATAGGGGATTGGATAGAATAGAGGATAGGATAGGATACAGGATAGGATAGGATAGAGGATATGATAGGATAGAGGATAGCATAGGATAGAGGATAGGATAGGATAGAGATTAGGATAGGATAGAGGATAGGATAGGATAGAGGATCGGATAGGATAGGATAGATGATATTGTAGTAAAGAGGATAGGATATGATAGAGGATAGGATAGGGGAATGGATAGGATAGAGGATAGGATAGGATAGAGGATAGGATAGGATAGAGGATAGGATAGGATAGAGGATAGGATAGGTTAGAGGATACGATATAGGATTGGATAGGATTGAGGATAGGATACGATAGAGGATAGGATAGGATAGAGGATAGGATAGGATAGAGAATAGGATATAGGATTGGATAGGATAGAGGATAGAATAGGATAGAGGATAGGATAGGATAGAGGATAGGATAGGATAGAGGATAGGATACGATAGAGGATAGGATAGGATAGAGGATAGGATAGGATAGCGGAAAGGATAGGATAGAGTATAGAATAGGATAGAGGATAAGATAGGATAGAGGTTAGGATATGATAGAGTATAGGATAGGATAGAGGAGAGGATAGGGGATTGGATAGGATAGAGGATAGGATATGATATAGGATAGGATAGGATAGAGGGTAGGATAGGATAGAGGATAGGATAGGATAGGATAGAGAATAGGATAGAGGATTGGATTGGATAGAGGATAGAATAGGATAGAGGATAAGATAGGATAGAACATAGGATATGATAGAGGATAGGATAGGATAGAGGATAGGATAGGGGATTGGATAGAATAGAGGATAGGATAGGATACAGGATAGGATAGGATAGAGGATATGATAGGATAGAGGATAGGATAGGATAGAGGATAGGATAGGATAGAGGATACGATATAGGATTGGATAGGATAGAGGATAGGATACGATAGAGGATAGGATAGAATAGAGGATAGGATAGGATAGAGGATAGGATAGGATAGAGGATAGGATAGGATATAGGATAGGATAGGATAGAGGATAGGATAGGATAGAGGATAGGATAGGATAGAGGATAGGATAGGATAGAGCATAGGATAGGATAGAGGATAGGATAGGATAGAGGATATGATAGGATAGGATAGAGGATAGGATTGGATAGAGGATAGGATAGGATAGAGGATAGGATAGGATAGAGAATAGGATATAGGATTGGACAGGATAGAGGATAGAATAGGATAGAGGATAGGATAGGATACAGGAGAGGATAGGATAGAGGATACGATATGGGATTGGATAGGATAGAGGATAGGATACGATAGAGGATAGGATAGGATAGGGGATTGGATAGAATAGAGGATAGGATAGGATACAGGATAGGATAGGATAGAGGATATGATAGGATAGAGGATAGGATAGGATAGAGGATAGGATAGGATAGAGATTAGGATAGGATAGAGAATAGGATATAGGATTGGATAGGATAGAGGATTGAATAGGATAGAGGATAGGATAGGATAGAGGATATGATAGGATAGGATAGAGGATAGGATTGGGTAGAGGATAGGATAGGATAGAGGATAGGATTGGATAGAGGATAGGATAGGATAGAGGATAGGATAGGATAGAGGATAGGATAGGATAGAGGATAGGATAGGATATAGGATAGGATAGGATAGAGGATAGGATAGGATAGAGGATAGGATAGGATAGAGGATAGGATAGGATAGAGCATAGGATAGGATAGAGGATAGGATAGGATAGAGGATATGATAGGATAGGATAGAGGATAGGATTGGATAGAGGATAGGATAGGATAGAGGATAGGATAGGATAGAGAATAGGATATAGGATTGGACAGGATAGAGGATAGAATAGGATAGAGGATAGGATAGGATACAGGAGAGGATAGGGTAGAGGATACGATATGGGATTGGATAGGATAGAGGATAGGATACGATAGAGGATAGGATAGTGGACTGGATAGGATAGAGGATAGGATAGGATAGAGGATAGGATAGGATAGAGGATACGATATAGGATTGGACAGGATAGAGGATAGGATAGGATAGAGGATATGATAGGATAGGACAGAGGATAGGATTGGATAGAGGATAGGATAGGATAGAGGATAGGATAGGATAGAGGATAGGATAGGATAGAGGATAGGATAGGATAGAGGATAGGATAGGATAAGGTAGATGATATTATAGTAAAGAGGATAGGATATGATAGAGGATAGGATAGGGGACTGGATAGGATAGAGGATAGGATAGGATAGAGGATAGGATAGGATAGAGGATACGATATAGGATTGGATAGGATAGAGGATAGGATACGATAGAGGATAGGATAGAATAGAGGATATGATAGGATAGAGGATAGGATAGGATAGAGGATAGGATAGGATAGAGATTAGGATAGGATAGAGAATAGGATATAGGATTGGATAGGATAGAGGATTGAATAGGATAGAGGATAGGATTGGGTAGAGGATAGGATAGGATAGAGGATAGGACTGGATAGAGGATAGGATAGGATAGAGGATAGGATACGATAGAGGATAGGATAGAATAGAGGATAGGATAGGATAGAGGATAGTATAGGGTAGAGGATAGGATAGGATATAGGATAGGATAGGATAGAGGATAGGATAGGATAGAGGATAGGATAGGATAGAGGATAGGATAGGATAGAGAATAGGATATAGGATTGGACAGGATAGAGGATAGAATAGGATAGAGGATAGGATAGGATACAGGAGAGGATAGGGTAGAGGATACGATATGGGATTGGATAGGATAGAGGATAGGATACGATAGAGGATAGGATTGGATAGGGGATTGGATAGAATAGAGGATAGGATAGGATACAGGATAGGATAGGTTAGAGGATATGATAGGATAGAGGATAGGATAGGATAGAGGATAGGATAGGATAGAGATTAGGATAGGATAGAGGATAGGATAGGATAGAGGATCGGAAATGATAGGATAGATGATATTATAGTAAAGAGGATAGGATATGATAGAGGATAGGATAGGGGACTGGATAGGATAGAGGATAGGATAGGATAGAGGATAGGATAGGATAGAGGATAGGATAGGTTAGAGGTTACGATATAGGATTGGATAGGATAGAGGATAGGATACGATAGAGGATAGGATAGGATAGAGGATAGGATAGGATAGAGAATAGGATATAGGATTGGATTGGATAGAGGATAGAATAGGATAGAGGATAGGATAGGATAGATGATAGGATAGGATAGAGGATAGGATACGATAGAGGATAGGATAGGATAGAGGATAGGATAGGATAGCGGAAAGGATAGGATAGAGTATAGAATAGGATAGAGGATAAGATAGGATAGAGGTTAGGATATGATAGAGTATAGGATAGGATAGAGGAGAGGATAGGGGATTGGATAGGATAGAGGATAGGATATGATATAGGATAGGATAGGATAGAGGGTAGGATAGGATAGAGGATAGGATAGGATAGGATAGAGAATAGGATAGAGGATTGGATTGGATAGAGGATAGAATAGGATAGAGGATAAGATAGGATAGAGGATAGGATATGATAGAGGATAGGATAGGATAGAGGATAGGATAGGATAGAGAATAGGATATAGGATTGGATAGGATAGAGGATAGAATAGGGTACAGGATAGGATAGGATAGAGGATAGGATAGGATAGAGGATAGGATAGGATAGAGGATATGATAGGATAGGGTAGATGATATTATAGTAAAGAGGATACGATATGATAGAGGATAGGATAGGGGACTGGATAGGATAGAGGATAGGATAGGATAGAGGATACGATATAGGATTGGATAGGATAGAGGATAGGATACGATAGAGGATAGGATAGAATAGAGGATAGGATAGGATAGAGGATAGGATAGGATAGAGGATAGGATAGGATATAGGATAGGATAGGATAGAGGATAGGATAGGATAGAGGATAGGATAGGATAGAGGATAGGATAGGATAGAGCATAGGATAGGATAGAGGATAGGATAGGATAGAGGATATGATAGGATAGGATAGAGGATAGGATTGGATAGAGGATAGGATAGGATAGAGGATAGGATAGGATAGAGGATAGGATAGGATAGAGGATAGGATAGGATAGAGAATAGGATAGGATAGAGGATAGGATAGGATAGAGGATCGGATAGGATAGGATAGAGGATAGGATACGATAGAGGATAGGATAGGATAGAGGATAGTATAGGATAGAGAATAGGATATAGGATTGGATAGGATAGAGGATTGAATAGGATAGAGTATAGGATAGGATAGAGGATATGATAGGATAGGATAGAGGATAGGATTGGGTAGAGGATAGGATAGGATAGAGGATAGGATAGGATAGAGGATAGGATAGGATAGAGCATAGGATAGGATAGAGGATAGGATAGGATAGAGGATATGATAGGATAGGATAGAGGATAGGATTGGATAGAGGATAGGATAGGATAGAGGATAGGATAGGATAGAGAATAGGATAGAGGATAGGATAGGATAGAGGATAGAATAGGATAGAGGATAGGATAGGATACAGGAGAGGATAGGATAGAGGATACGATATGGGATTGGATAGGATAGAGGATAGGATACGATAGAGGATAGGATAGGATAGAGGATAGGATAGGATAAAGAATAGGATATAGGAGTGGATAGGATAGAGGATAGAATAGGATAGAGGATAGGATAGGATAGAGGATAGGATATGATAGAGGATAGGATAGGATAGAGGATAGGATAGGATAGAGGATACGATAGGGGATTGTATAGAATAGAGGATAGGATAGGATGCAGGATAGCATAGGATAGAGGATATGATAGGATAGAGGACAGGATAGGATAGAGGATAGGATTGGATAGATGATATGATAGGATAGAGGATAGGATAGGGTAGAGGACAGGTTAGCATAGAGGATAGGATAGGATAGAGGATTCGATGGGATTGAGGATAGGATAGGATAGAGGATAGGATAGGGGATTGGATAGGATAGGATAGAGAATAGGGTAGGATAGGGGATACAATAGTATAGAGGATAGGATAGACGATGGGATAGGATAGGATAGAGGATATGATAGGATAGGATAGAGGATAGGATTGGGTAGAGGATAGGATAGGATAGAGGATAGGATAGGATAGACGATGGGATAGGATAGAGCATAGGATAGGATAGAGGATAGGATAGGATAGAGGATATGATAGGATAGGACAGAGGATAGGATTGGATAGAGGATAGGATAGGATAGAGGATAGGATAGGATAGAGGATAGGATAGGATAGAGGATAGGATAGGATAGAGGATAGGATAGGATAGGATAGATGATATTATAGTAAAGAGGATAGGATATGATAGAGGATAGGATAGGGTACTGGATAGGATAGAGGATAGGATAGGATAGAGGATAGGATAGGATAGAGGATACGATATAGGATTGGATAGGATAGAGGATAGGATACGATAGAGGATAGGATAGAATAGAGGATAGGATAGGATAGAGGATAGGATAGGATAGAGGATAGGATAGGATATAGGATAGGATAGGATAGAGGATAGGATAGGATAAAGGATAGGATAGGATAGAGGATAGGATAGGATAGAGCATAGGATAGGATAGAGGATAGGATAGGATAGAGGATATGATAGGATAGGATAGAGGATAGGATTGGATAGAGGATAGGATAGGATAGAGGATAGGATAGGATAGAGAATAGGATATAGGATTGGACAGGATAGAGGATAGAATAGGATAGAGGATAGGATAGGATACAGGAGAGGATAGGATAGAGGATACGATATGGGATTGGATAGGATAGAGGATAGGATACGATAGAGGATAGGATAGAATAGAGGATAGGATAGGATAGAGGATAGGATAGGACAGAGGATAGGATAGGATATAGGATAGGATACGATAGAGGATAGGATAGAATAGAGGATAGGATAGGATATAGGATAGGATAGGATAGAGGATAGGATAGGATAGAGGATAGGATAGGATAGAGGATATGATAGGATAGGATAGAGGATAGGATTGGGTAGAGGATAGGATAGGATAGAGGATAGGATAGGATAGACGATGGGATAGGATAGAGCATAGGATAGGATAGAGGATAGGATAGGATAGAGGATATGATAGGATAGGATAGAGGATAGGATTGGATAGAGGATAGGATAGGATAGAGGATAGGATAGGATAGAGGATAGGATAGAGGATATTATAGTAAAGAGGATAGGATATGATAGAGGATAGGATAGGGTACTGGATAGGATAGAGAATAGGATAGGATAGAGGATAGGATAGGATAGAGGATACGATATAGGATTGGATAGGATAGAGGATAGAATACGATAGAGGATAGGATAGAATAGAGGATAGGATAGGATAGAGGATAGGATAGGATAGAGGATAGGATAGGATATAGGATAGAGGATAGGATAGGATAGAGGATAGGATAGGATAGAGGATAGGATAGGATAGAGGATAGAATAGGATAGAGCATAGGATAGGATAGAGGATAGGACAGGATAGAGGATATGATAGGATAGGATAGAGGATAGGATTGGGTAGAGGATAGGATAGGATAGAGGATAGCATAGGATAGAGGATAGGATAGGATAGAGATTAGGATAGGATAGAGGATAGGATAGGATAGAGGATCGGATAGGATAGGATAGATGATATTGTAGTAAAGAGGATAGGATATGATAGAGGATAGGATAGGGGAATGGATAGGATAGAGGATAGGATAGGATAGAGGATAGGATAGGATAGAGGATAGGATAGGATAGAGGATAGGATAGGTTAGAGGATACGATATAGGATTGGATAGGATTGAGGATAGGATACGATAGAGGATAGGATAGGATAGAGGATAGGATAGGATAGAGAATAGGATATAGGATTGGATAGGATAGAGGATAGAATAGGATAGAGGATAGGATAGGATAGAGGATAGGATAGGATAGAGGATAGGATACGATAGAGGATAGGATAGGATAGAGGATAGGATAGGATAGCGGAAAGGATAGGATAGAGTATAGAATAGGATAGAGGATAAGATAGGATAGAGGTTAGGATATGATAGAGTATAGGATAGGATAGAGGAGAGGATAGGGGATTGGATAGGATAGAGGATAGGATATGATATAGGATAGGATAGGATAGAGGGTAGGATAGGATAGAGGATAGGATAGGATAGGATAGAGAATAGGATAGAGGATTGGATTGGATAGAGGATAGAATAGGATAGAGGATAAGATAGGATAGAACATAGGATATGATAGAGGATAGGATAGGATAGAGGATAGGATAGGGGATTGGATAGAATAGAGGATAGGATAGGATACAGGATAGGATAGGATAGAGGATATGATAGGATAGAGGATAGGATAGGATAGAGGATAGGATAGGATAGAGGATACGATATAGGATTGGATAGGATAGAGGATAGGATACGATAGAGGATAGGATAGAATAGAGGATAGGATAGGATAGAGGATTGAATAGGATAGAGGATAGGATAGGATAGAGGATATGATAGGATAGGATAGAGGATAGGATTGGGTAGAGGATAGGATAGGATAGAGGATAGGATAGGATAGAGGATAGGATAGGATAGAGCATAGGATAGGATAGAGGATAGGATAGGATAGAGGATATGATAGGATAGGATAGAGGATAGGATTGGATAGAGGATAGGATAGGATAGAGGATAGGATAGGATAGAGGATAGGATAGAGGATAGGATAGGATAGAGGATAGGATAGAGGATAGGATAGGATAGAGGATAGGATAGGATAGGATAGATGATATTATAGAAAAGAGGATAGGATATGATAGAGGATAGGATAGGGGACTGGATAGGATAGAGGATAGGATAGGATAGAGGATAGGATAGGATAGAGGATACGATATAGGATTGGATAGGATAGAGGATAGGATACGATAGAGGATAGGATAGGATAGAGGATAGGATAGGATAGAGAATAGGATATAGGATTGGACAGGATAGAGGTTAGGATAGGATAGAGGATATGATAGGATAGGACAGAGGATAGGATTGGATAGAGGATAGGATAGGATAGAGGATAGGATAGGATAGAGGATAGGATAGGATAGAGGATAGGATAGGATAGAGGATAGGATAGGATAGGGTAGATGATATTATAGTAAAGAGGATAGGATATGATAGAGGATAGGATAGGGGACTGGATAGGATAGAGGATAGGATAGGATAGAGAATAGGATAGGATAGAGGATACGATATAGGATTGGATAGGATAGAGGATAGGATACGATAGAGGATAGGATAGAATAGAGGATAGGATAGGATAGAGGATAGGATAGGATAGAGGATAGGATAGGATATAGGATAGGATACGATAGAGGATAGGATAGAATAGAGGATAGGATAGGATATAGGATAGGATAGGATAGAGGATAGGATAGGATAGAGGATAGGATAGGATAGAGGATATGATAGGATAGGATAGAGGATAGGATTGGGTAGAGGATAGGATAGGATAGAGGATAGGATAGGATAGACGATGGGATAGGATAGAGCATAGGATAGGATAGAGGATAGGATAGGATAGAGGATATGATAGGATAGGATAGAGGATAGGATTGGATAGAGGATAGGATAGGATATAGGATAGAGGATAGGATAGGATAGAGGATATGATAGGATAGAGGATAGGATAGGATAGAGGATAGGATAGGATAGAGATTAGGATAGGATAGAGAATAGGATATAGGATTAGATAGGATAGAGGATTGAATAGGATAGAGGATAGGATAGGATAGAGGATATGATAGGATAGGATAGAGGATAGGATTGGGTAGAGGATAGGATAGGATAGAGGATAGGATTGGATAGAGGATAGGATAGGATAGAGGATAGGATAGGATAGAGGATAGGATAGGATAGAGGATAGGATAGGATATAGGATAGGATAGGATAGAGGATAGGATAGGATAGAGGATAGGATAGGATAGAGGATAGGATAGGATAGAGCATAGGATAGGATAGAGGATAGGATAGGATAGAGGATATGATAGGATAGGATAGAGGATAGGATAGGATATAGGATAGGATAGGATAGAGGATAGGATAGGATAGAGGATAGGATAGGATAGAGGATATGATAGGATAGGATAGAGGATAGGATTGGGTAGAGGATAGGATAGGATAGAGGATAGGATAGGATAGACGATGGGATAGGATAGAGCATAGGATAGGATAGAGGATAGGATAGGATAGAGGATATGATAGGATAGGATAGAGGATAGGATTGGATAGAGGATAGGATAGGATATAGGATAGAGGATAGGATAGGATAGAGGATATGATAGGATAGAGGATAGGATAGGATAGAGGATAGGATAGGATAGAGATTAGGATAGGATAGAGAATAGGATATAGGATTAGATAGGATAGAGGATTGAATAGGATAGAGGATAGGATAGGATAGAGGATATGATAGGATAGGATAGAGGATAGGATTGGGTAGAGGATAGGATAGGATAGAGGATAGGATTGGATAGAGGATAGGATAGGATAGAGGATAGGATAGGATAGAGGATAGGATAGGATAGAGGATAGGATAGGATATAGGATAGGATAGGATAGAGGATAGGATAGGATAGAGGATAGGATAGGATAGAGGATAGGATAGGATAGAGCATAGGATAGGATAGAGGATAGGATAGGATAGAGGATATGATAGGATAGGATAGAGGATAGGATTGGATAGAGGATAGGATAGGATAGAGGATAGGATAGGATAGAGAATAGGATATAGGATTGGACAGGATAGAGGATAGAATAGGATAGAGGATAGGATAGGATACAGGAGAGGATAGGGTAGAGGATACGATATGGGATTGGATAGGATAGAGGATAGGATACGATAGAGGATAGGATAGTGGACTGGATAGGATAGAGGATAGGATAGGATAGAGGATAGGATAGGATAGAGGATACGATATAGGATTGGACAGGATAGAGGATAGGATAGGATAGAGGATATGATAGGATAGGACAGAGGATAGGATTGGATAGAGGATAGGATAGGATAGAGGATAGGATAGGATAGAGGATAGGATAGGATAGAGGATAGGATAGGATAGAGGATAGGATAGGATAAGGTAGATGATATTATAGTAAAGAGGATAGGATATGATAGAGGATAGGATAGGGGACTGGATAGGATAGAGGATAGGATAGGATAGAGGATAGGATAGGATAGAGGATACGATATAGGATTGGATAGGATAGAGGATAGGATACGATAGAGGATAGGATAGAATAGAGGATATGATAGGATAGAGGATAGGATAGGATAGAGGATAGGATAGGATAGAGATTAGGATAGGATAGAGAATAGGATATAGGATTGGATAGGATAGAGGATTGAATAGGATAGAGGATAGGATTGGGTAGAGGATAGGATAGGATAGAGGATAGGACTGGATAGAGGATAGGATAGGATAGAGGATAGGATACGATAGAGGATAGGATAGAATAGAGGATAGGATAGGATAGAGGATAGTATAGGGTAGAGGATAGGATAGGATATAGGATAGGATAGGATAGAGGATAGGATAGGATAGAGGATAGGATAGGATAGAGGATAGGATAGGATAGAGAATAGGATATAGGATTGGACAGGATAGAGGATAGAATAGGATAGAGGATAGGATAGGATACAGGAGAGGATAGGGTAGAGGATACGATATGGGATTGGATAGGATAGAGGATAGGATACGATAGAGGATAGGATTGGATAGGGGATTGGATAGAATAGAGGATAGGATAGGATACAGGATAGGATAGGTTAGAGGATATGATAGGATAGAGGATAGGATAGGATAGAGGATAGGATAGGATAGAGATTAGGATAGGATAGAGGATAGGATAGGATAGAGGATCGGAAATGATAGGATAGATGATATTATAGTAAAGAGGATAGGATATGATAGAGGATAGGATAGGGGACTGGATAGGATAGAGGATAGGATAGGATAGAGGATAGGATAGGATAGAGGATAGGATAGGTTAGAGGTTACGATATAGGATTGGATAGGATAGAGGATAGGATACGATAGAGGATAGGATAGGATAGAGGATAGGATAGGATAGAGAATAGGATATAGGATTGGATTGGATAGAGGATAGAATAGGATAGAGGATAGGATAGGATAGATGATAGGATAGGATAGAGGATAGGATACGATAGAGGATAGGATAGGATAGAGGATAGGATAGGATAGCGGAAAGGATAGGATAGAGTATAGAATAGGATAGAGGATAAGATAGGATAGAGGTTAGGATATGATAGAGTATAGGATAGGATAGAGGAGAGGATAGGGGATTGGATAGGATAGAGGATAGGATATGATATAGGATAGGATAGGATAGAGGGTAGGATAGGATAGAGGATAGGATAGGATAGGATAGAGAATAGGATAGAGGATTGGATTGGATAGAGGATAGAATAGGATAGAGGATAAGATAGGATAGAGGATAGGATATGATAGAGGATAGGATAGGATAGAGGATAGGATAGGATAGAGAATAGGATATAGGATTGGATAGGATAGAGGATAGAATAGGGTACAGGATAGGATAGGATAGAGGATAGGATAGGATAGAGGATAGGATAGGATAGAGGATATGATAGGATAGGGTAGATGATATTATAGTAAAGAGGATACGATATGATAGAGGATAGGATAGGGGACTGGATAGGATAGAGGATAGGATAGGATAGAGGATACGATATAGGATTGGATAGGATAGAGGATAGGATACGATAGAGGATAGGATAGAATAGAGGATAGGATAGGATAGAGGATAGGATAGGATAGAGGATAGGATAGGATATAGGATAGGATAGGATAGAGGATAGGATAGGATAGAGGATAGGATAGGATAGAGGATAGGATAGGATAGAGCATAGGATAGGATAGAGGATAGGATAGGATAGAGGATATGATAGGATAGGATAGAGGATAGGATTGGATAGAGGATAGGATAGGATAGAGGATAGGATAGGATAGAGGATAGGATAGGATAGAGGATAGGATAGGATAGAGAATAGGATAGGATAGAGGATAGGATAGGATAGAGGATCGGATAGGATAGGATAGAGGATAGGATACGATAGAGGATAGGATAGGATAGAGGATAGTATAGGATAGAGAATAGGATATAGGATTGGATAGGATAGAGGATTGAATAGGATAGAGTATAGGATAGGATAGAGGATATGATAGGATAGGATAGAGGATAGGATTGGGTAGAGGATAGGATAGGATAGAGGATAGGATAGGATAGAGGATAGGATAGGATAGAGCATAGGATAGGATAGAGGATAGGATAGGATAGAGGATATGATAGGATAGGATAGAGGATAGGATTGGATAGAGGATAGGATAGGATAGAGGATAGGATAGGATAGAGAATAGGATAGAGGATAGGATAGGATAGAGGATAGAATAGGATAGAGGATAGGATAGGATACAGGAGAGGATAGGATAGAGGATACGATATGGGATTGGATAGGATAGAGGATAGGATACGATAGAGGATAGGATAGGATAGAGGATAGGATAGGATAAAGAATAGGATATAGGAGTGGATAGGATAGAGGATAGAATAGGATAGAGGATAGGATAGGATAGAGGATAGGATATGATAGAGGATAGGATAGGATAGAGGATAGGATAGGATAGAGGATACGATAGGGGATTGTATAGAATAGAGGATAGGATAGGATGCAGGATAGCATAGGATAGAGGATATGATAGGATAGAGGACAGGATAGGATAGAGGATAGGATTGGATAGATGATATGATAGGATAGAGGATAGGATAGGGTAGAGGACAGGTTAGCATAGAGGATAGGATAGGATAGAGGATTCGATGGGATTGAGGATAGGATAGGATAGAGGATAGGATAGGGGATTGGATAGGATAGGATAGAGAATAGGGTAGGATAGGGGATACAATAGTATAGAGGATAGGATAGACGATGGGATAGGATAGGATAGAGGATATGATAGGATAGGATAGAGGATAGGATTGGGTAGAGGATAGGATAGGATAGAGGATAGGATAGGATAGACGATGGGATAGGATAGAGCATAGGATAGGATAGAGGATAGGATAGGATAGAGGATATGATAGGATAGGACAGAGGATAGGATTGGATAGAGGATAGGATAGGATAGAGGATAGGATAGGATAGAGGATAGGATAGGATAGAGGATAGGATAGGATAGAGGATAGGATAGGATAGGATAGATGATATTATAGTAAAGAGGATAGGATATGATAGAGGATAGGATAGGGTACTGGATAGGATAGAGGATAGGATAGGATAGAGGATAGGATAGGATAGAGGATACGATATAGGATTGGATAGGATAGAGGATAGGATACGATAGAGGATAGGATAGAATAGAGGATAGGATAGGATAGAGGATAGGATAGGATAGAGGATAGGATAGGATATAGGATAGGATAGGATAGAGGATAGGATAGGATAAAGGATAGGATAGGATAGAGGATAGGATAGGATAGAGCATAGGATAGGATAGAGGATAGGATAGGATAGAGGATATGATAGGATAGGATAGAGGATAGGATTGGATAGAGGATAGGATAGGATAGAGGATAGGATAGGATAGAGAATAGGATATAGGATTGGACAGGATAGAGGATAGAATAGGATAGAGGATAGGATAGGATACAGGAGAGGATAGGATAGAGGATACGATATGGGATTGGATAGGATAGAGGATAGGATACGATAGAGGATAGGATAGAATAGAGGATAGGATAGGATAGAGGATAGGATAGGACAGAGGATAGGATAGGATATAGGATAGGATACGATAGAGGATAGGATAGAATAGAGGATAGGATAGGATATAGGATAGGATAGGATAGAGGATAGGATAGGATAGAGGATAGGATAGGATAGAGGATATGATAGGATAGGATAGAGGATAGGATTGGGTAGAGGATAGGATAGGATAGAGGATAGGATAGGATAGACGATGGGATAGGATAGAGCATAGGATAGGATAGAGGATAGGATAGGATAGAGGATATGATAGGATAGGATAGAGGATAGGATTGGATAGAGGATAGGATAGGATAGAGGATAGGATAGGATAGAGGATAGGATAGAGGATATTATAGTAAAGAGGATAGGATATGATAGAGGATAGGATAGGGTACTGGATAGGATAGAGAATAGGATAGGATAGAGGATAGGATAGGATAGAGGATACGATATAGGATTGGATAGGATAGAGGATAGAATACGATAGAGGATAGGATAGAATAGAGGATAGGATAGGATAGAGGATAGGATAGGATAGAGGATAGGATAGGATATAGGATAGAGGATAGGATAGGATAGAGGATAGGATAGGATAGAGGATAGGATAGGATAGAGGATAGAATAGGATAGAGCATAGGATAGGATAGAGGATAGGACAGGATAGAGGATATGATAGGATAGGATAGAGGATAGGATTGGGTAGAGGATAGGATAGGATAGAGGATAGGATAGGATAGAGAATAGGATATAGGATTGGACAGGATAGAGGATAGAATAGGATAGAGGATAGGATAGGATACAGGAGAGGATAGGATAGAGGATACGATATGGGATTGGATAGGATAGAGGATAGGATACGATAGAGGATAGGATAGGATAGGGGATTGGATAGAATAGAGGATAGGATAGGATACAGGATAGGATAGGATAGAGGATATGATAGGATAGAGGATAGCATAGGATAGAGGATAGGATAGGATAGAGATTAGGATAGGATAGAGGATAGGATAGGATAGAGGATCGGATAGGATAGGATAGATGATATTGTAGTAAAGAGGATAGGATATGATAGAGGATAGGATAGGGGAATGGATAGGATAGAGGATAGGATAGGATAGAGGATAGGATAGGATAGAGGATAGGATAGGATAGAGGATAGGATAGGTTAGAGGATACGATATAGGATTGGATAGGATTGAGGATAGGATACGATAGAGGATAGGATAGGATAGAGGATAGGATAGGATAGAGAATAGGATATAGGATTGGATAGGATAGAGGATAGAATAGGATAGAGGATAGGATAGGATAGAGGATAGGATAGGATAGAGGATAGGATACGATAGAGGATAGGATAGGATAGAGGATAGGATAGGATAGCGGAAAGGATAGGATAGAGTATAGAATAGGATAGAGGATAAGATAGGATAGAGGTTAGGATATGATAGAGTATAGGATAGGATAGAGGAGAGGATAGGGGATTGGATAGGATAGAGGATAGGATATGATATAGGATAGGATAGGATAGAGGGTAGGATAGGATAGAGGATAGGATAGGATAGGATAGAGAATAGGATAGAGGATTGGATTGGATAGAGGATAGAATAGGATAGAGGATAAGATAGGATAGAACATAGGATATGATAGAGGATAGGATAGGATAGAGGATAGGATAGGGGATTGGATAGAATAGAGGATAGGATAGGATACAGGATAGGATAGGATAGAGGATATGATAGGATAGAGGATAGGATAGGATAGAGGATAGGATAGGATAGAGGATACGATATAGGATTGGATAGGATAGAGGATAGGATACGATAGAGGATAGGATAGAATAGAGGATAGGATAGGATAGAGGATTGAATAGGATAGAGGATAGGATAGGATAGAGGATATGATAGGATAGGATAGAGGATAGGATTGGGTAGAGGATAGGATAGGATAGAGGATAGGATAGGATAGAGGATAGGATAGGATAGAGCATAGGAAAGGATAGAGGATAGGATAGGATAGAGGATATGATAGGATAGGATAGAGGATAGGATTGGATAGAGGATAGGATAGGATAGAGGATAGGATAGGATAGAGGATAGGATAGAGGATAGGATAGGATAGAGGATAGGATAGAGGATAGGATAGGATAGAGGATAGGATAGGATAGGATAGATGATATTATAGAAAAGAGGATAGGATATGATAGAGGATAGGATAGGGGACTGGATAGGATAGAGGATAGGATAGGATAGAGGATAGGATAGGATAGAGGATACGATATAGGATTGGATAGGATAGAGGATAGGATACGATAGAGGATAGGATAGGATAGAGGATAGGATAGGATAGAGAATAGGATATAGGATTGGACAGGATAGAGGTTAGGATAGGATAGAGGATATGATAGGATAGGACAGAGGATAGGATTGGATAGAGGATAGGATAGGATAGAGGATAGGATAGGATAGAGGATAGGATAGGATAGAGGATAGGATAGGATAGAGGATAGGATAGGATAGGGTAGATGATATTATAGTAAAGAGGATAGGATATGATAGAGGATAGGATAGGGGACTGGATAGGATAGAGGATAGGATAGGATAGAGAATAGGATAGGATAGAGGATACGATATAGGATTGGATAGGATAGAGGATAGGATACGATAGAGGATAGGATAGAATAGAGGATAGGATAGGATAGAGGATAGGATAGGATAGAGGATAGGATAGGATATAGGATAGGATACGATAGAGGATAGGATAGAATAGAGGATAGGATAGGATATAGGATAGGATAGGATAGAGGATAGGATAGGATAGAGGATAGGATAGGATAGAGGATATGATAGGATAGGATAGAGGATAGGATTGGGTAGAGGATAGGATAGGATAGAGGATAGGATAGGATAGACGATGGATAGGATAGAGCATAGGATAGGATAGAGGATAGGATAGGATAGAGGATATGATAGGATAGGATAGAGGATAGGATTGGATAGAGGATAGGATAGGATAGAGGATAGGATAGGATAGAGGATAGGATAGAGGATATTATAGTAAAGAGGATAGGATATGATAGAGGATAGGATAGGGTACTGGATAGGATAGAGAATAGGATAGGATAGAGGATAGGATAGGATAGAGGATACGATATAGGATTGGATAGGATAGAGGATAGGATACGATAGAGGATAGGATAGAATAGAGGATAGGATAGGATAGAGGATAGGGATAGGATAGAGGATAGGATAGGATATAGGATAGAGGATAGGATAGGATAGAGGATAGGATAGGATAGAGGATAGGATAGGATAGAGGATAGAATAGGATAGAGCATAGGATAGGATACAGGATAGGATAGGATAGAGGATATGATAGGATAGAGGATAGCATAGGATATAGGATAGGATAGGATAGAGATTAGGATAGGATAGAGGATAGGATAGGATAGAGGATCGGATAGGATAGGATAGATGATATTATAGTAAAGAGGATAGGATATGATAG